>NC_092333.1:700993636-701296666 GCF_046630445.1 Rutidosis leptorrhynchoides | reverse complement strand
TTGATCTCCATAAAATGATGATGATGATCATGAATTTGAAAAGAAAAAGAAGAATGAAAAGAAGACTTACAAGTAATGCTAGAAAGGAAAGAAAGAGAGAAAGAACAAGTGTGTGAAAAACCAAAATGATCAAGTGTGGAAATGAGAGGCTAAAGGCTAGTATTTATAAGCAAATAGTGATCACATGGATTGATGACATGGCAAGATCTAGGGTGGTGGTGGTGGACGGTTTATGGAGGGGGAGGGGAAGGACAAAAAATTTACTTTTTGGCTAATGGTGTCTAAAGTGTGTCCTTTTGCTAGAATCTTATGTAATAAAGTTAATTATCCTTATCCATAATACTAGCATGACTCACTAATTATTTATTTATTTATTTATTTATTTATTATTATGGGCCACTAGTAAATATATTTGGGCTAATTAATTGGGTCACTAGCTAGAGTAGGGTGGTTATAATAATAATAATTACTTGGGCCTTTGGATGCTTAATTTTATTTATTTATTTATTATTATGGGCCACTAGTAAATATATTTGGGCTAATTAATTGGGTCACTAGCTAGAGTAGGGTGGGCTTGAGCCCAACAAGGTAAAAAGTCCAAAAATGCTAACTATTGAGCTTTAGCAATTAAATAAATAAAATTAAGCATCCAAAGGCCCAAGTAATTATTATTATAAAATAATAATTAATATTTCACTGTCCAAAAGTTCCGGTTCTGACAAAAGTCAAACGTACGCGCAGTACGCGTTTTAATCGTAACGACAAGTAACGCTAACGGTTATAAAGCATCCAATGGACAAGTTAAGCATTCTAATCATACCAAGGCACGTTTTAAAGTATATATGAATATAAAACACGTGTGCCAAGGTTCCATAGTAATAAAGTAACGCAGTACGCAAAAATACGCAGTTTCGCAAAAATACAAGGCACAAAAGCAAGTCGAAAAATCCGGGTCGTTACATTACCCACCTGTTAATGGAAATTTCGTCCTGAAATTTGAGGAGTGACCAAAAATGGTACCGTATTTAAATAAGAAGTAGCGTATCAAAGTTCTGTGAGACTCGTGGGCTCAGAAGTGAGTTATTTGCCTCGAAGGGTACTTGGGCGTATAAAAGTAAGGATAGGTATATGCCATTAATTAAGTCTCTTGTCCTAAGAAATCAATAAATTGATTTCGTCTCTGGTTAACATGAGTATGTCATTCGAATATATGTATCCACAGAGGGAAAGATGATGTTTTTAGCCTTACAGGCATCTTCAGTAAGCTGGATGCGTAAAATGCATCATGAATGTTACTAAACTCATCTAAAACATTGAGCGCTTATGTCGCAATACAAGGCTGATAGGTAGAACGGAAAACATGGTGATCACAACCATGTGATTTGATGTCTGGATAGTGTTAGCCACGGATTTTACTAACCCCTTGATTTCGGAAGGAGACCATAGGCATAATGAACCCGATATTTAAGAACATTTCATTTGACTAAATGAATTGAAATGTTAGCTGGAAGTGACTAATCGAACTTATATACAATGCAAGCCATAATTATTTATAGTGTCTCCAGGGCGGTCTGAATGAATAATGAAGGATATCACCCAGTTTACCATACTGCAGGTGAACTTATCCTTAGATGAAATGAAAACACAGTTCCATAACGTAACTTTATCCTTTCAGTTACATGTTGAAGTTAGGGTTAACATTAACTAGAACAACATATAGTTGCAACCAACGAAGGAAGGAATACGTAGAGTAACCATATCAGTGCCGTAGATGTTTTAAGCAGTCCCTTCCAAGAGGATAACAAGATTCATAGTTTCTTAAAGTAATTTATACTATGTTTTTGAAAGAAAATCGCACGAAAGGTGTAATCTTTGAACGAGAGTGAACTCTTCGAGCGGTTCGTCCTGAATTTATCCTTATACCTAAGGGGATGCGCTGATGAGAAGATACTTGAACCCTTGGTCCTAAAGAACGGTTTACTCCAAGTGAAAAGAATCTCCAAAAATGATTTCTTGTACCTCAACCTACTGTTTCATAGAGATAATGTTTACGAGGGTGTTGCGACTAGCCGTGAAACACTGAGAGTAGAAACCCGCCTAATGCCTTTCCTACGATAGGGTGACCACTGGGTGGGTCCCAGAGAACTGATTTATCGGCCCGCGTTTTTGCCAAGTCTAACCTTAAGAGGAACATTTTATGAGCACAAAGACTTACTAATAAATTTATAAATCTGCCATCCAAAGTGACTCAAGAGTTTTTAATAAAGATCTTAATAGTAAGCTTTTATCCCTAACGGGGGGCGAGAAGAAGTGTGATCCATACATGGTGTAGTTTAATACGAAAACCTTTAATAAAATCAACCGAGGTAGTTTTGAAAAGCCTTTAAATGTTTGATGCGACAACATAAATGGAACGAAGTTCTTGGTAAATTTAGAAGTATGTACAACGTGTATCATTTGCTCAAAACCATTTGACTTCAACTTAATAAAGGAACGATTTTTAAATAATTTGGAGGTATAACTTGGAATGTACTAACCAAAATAAGTAAGGGTAAATTTATACATATATGCTTTTATAAATTGCATAAGTGACAGAAAAGTTTTTAGTACTTTCATTTGTCCATAAATCTCGTGAGGACCGCACAAATAAACAACGTGTAAAAATCAACGTATGAAATTTTTTGATAAACATAGTTTTTCGTATTTCAAATGTTACGAGTTGAAAAAGATTGAGTGGAAAATCTTTGAATCATCGATTGACATGTTACTAGGTAACGAAAACTAATGAATTAAATGTAGTTTTGATAACATAAGTCTTTGGGCAAAAATGTTCACGTGTGAAGCCGTTAAAAAGTGAGGTACGAAGGGTAAAGCATGAGGATGAGAAGTTAATCGTTTCTTGACTTTGAAGAAAGCCAAACAGGTTATGACTAATATTAAAGTCGGAATACTGACGGTGTTAATATTGCTAGATGGGAATCTCTTGAAATAAGTCAGGATTTCGAGTTATGTAAGAAAGAGCATCGTTCCAACAGGCGTGGCAAATAAGATCCTTGGGGTAACGCAATAGCTTTGAATGGTTTAAGTGTTAGTGGATGCCCTAAGGCTCTGCATGGCGTGGTAGTAAGTGCCTTCATCACTTACACACACATAAATCACTCAATTTCGACGGTTGTAAAGTCTTCATGATGACTTGGATACGAATAAGCAACGAAAAATTTTGTATAATAAGCAACGAAAGTTTTATATAAATCGTTTTAGGTGACAATGTAAGAAAAGAAACGAAGTTCTTTGTAATCTAGGGTTATGTACAACTTGTACCATTCAAGGAAAAATATCTTTTGAACAAAAGATTTGATTTGTAAAAGTAAAATTTCATATGTATATGTCAAAATAAGTAATTATTTACTTTATTGTATATAACGTATATGATTTCAAAAATTCGCACGAACGGCAAATAAAATAAATTTACTTTCATAAAAATTTGAGAGGATCGCACAGTAAAATAGTGTAAGTAAAATTTTTTAGCAAACTAAATTTTCATATTTCAGAGGTTACAAGTGGAAAAAGATCGAGTAAAAGATTTTTTGAAAATTTCGGGTGACATTTAAGCAAAAATGTTACGAGGTAATGAAAACTGTTGGATCTAAATGTGGTTGATGACTATTAGTAGTGCATAAGTCCTTCGACCAAAAATGTTTAAGTGTAAAGTTGTTGCTTATAAGTGAGATACGAAAGGGAGAGTATGAGGATGGGAATTAACTACCCATTGATTTTGGAAATCTCGAACTGATATGACTAATATCGAGGTAAGAAGGATGTTGGTGTGATTACCATCGAATAAGAATTCTTTCGGGATAAGTTAGGATTCAGAGTCGCGTAAGAATGAGCATTAAATAAGATTCTTGGGTAGTCCTTAAGATAGAATTTGAATTGCCGAAGTGACGGAATACAATTTCCTTTATGTATCGTTGTCCATAGTATCGGTTTCTTTCGTAGTTAGAAAGTGAGCAGATTTGGTGAGACGATCACCAATAACCCAGGTAGTGTCATAACTGCCTATTGTTTTTGGCAGCTTCGGGATGAAATCCATTGTCATCCCTTCCCATTTCCATTGTGGGATCTCGGGTTATTGAAGTAACCCAGATGGCTTCTGGCTCACCATTCTCGCGAGGTATACGAATAATATTCTTACTATAAATAACTTACGCTTTCATCCTTGAAAGCCAATTTGTTCCAACTAAATCTTATTATACTACCGCGAAAAATTCTATCAGCCTTCTCAAATAACATCTGATTGTGCGTAGATGACTAATCCTTTAAAACTTCTAACTACTACTTTAAAACATATTCAGACGATTTACTAACTGAGTACTATTTGACTTACGTTGAGGACCCGTTTGGACAACCTTCATTACTTGCTTACTTTCCGAGTCATACTTTACCGCTACTTTATCATTGTGAGTTATAGCATTCCCTTTTTACTTTAACTTAATTTTGGGAACTGAGAATACATACGGATTTTATGTTTTACATACTAGGCACGAGTACTTAAACTTATATATGTGTGGGTTATACAACGGCATAAACATTCCCTTTAGCTCGGTAACGTTTAATCATTGGTTTTTGAACCGTGAACGCGAATCTTAGATATGGATCCATAGGGTTTGACATCCCCACTCGGGCTAGTCGCGCTAGCATTTAACTAGTGTTTAATACTTCGTAAACATACGCACTTGCCAAGTGTACTTTCAGGGGGTATAAACGTTAAGTTAGTTACCAAGTGCCCACGGCTAACATATACTTTATCATACTGTTTTGAAACGCTCTTTGTAGCACTGAAATCTCGTGGCCTACCTTACATACTGTTATACTTAAACTGTAGCTCACCAACCTTTGTGTTGACATTTTAAGCATGTTTTTCTCAAGTGCTTAAGGTTAGCTGCTTCCGCTGTGTACTAGTCTTGCCGTAGACACCCGCTGCTCTAGTGTTATCACCGCATAAACTGTTTATCTTGCATTCAAACTTTAATACATTTGAAACTATGTTTTGTAACGACCTAAGGGTCACATACATTTATTCATGCTTGCTATTTGTAGAAGCATACTGTTGGTGTGTCCTATTAGGGGGGAGAAAAAAAACATACTGTTAGTCCCGTTGTGTTCATAAGGTTTTTTTGAGTTGAACGGTGTGTTCGAAAAAATTTAACACGAGGCGAGCGGAAAGATATGTCCCGTTGAAAATATGGGTGAAGTTTAATTAAGATTTTTAATTAAAATGTTAAGTTTCATGTTTAACCCCTGAAAGAGGGGTTGGATTTGAAAGTTGGGAAAAAGTTGAGGCTTTTTCGACTTGCTTTTGTGCCTTGTATTTTTGGGAAACTGCGTATTTGTGCGTACTGCGTTACTTTATTACTATGGAACCTTGGCACACGTGTTTTATATTCATATATACTTTAAAACGTGCCTTGGTATGATTAGAATGCTTAACTTGTCCATTGGATGCTTTATAACCGTTAGCGTCACTTGCCGTTACGATTAAAACGCGGACTGCGCGTACGTTCCCCTATCGTGCAAAAGGAGGAGAAAAAAAACAAACACCCCCTCAACTTTTTCCCAGCTTTCAAATCCAACCCCTCTTTCAGGGGTTAAACATGAAACTTAACATTTTAATTAAAAATCTTAATTAAACTTCACCCATATTTTCAACGGGACATATCTTTCCGCTCGCCTCGCGTTAAATTTTTTCGAACACACCGTTCAACTCAAAAAAACCTTATGAACACAACGGGACTAACTATACGTGAAACGGACACTTCTAAAAAAACGCTAAATATCTCGGATATATTTAATACATACACACACCTAGGTACTATCTATTCTGTAAATACATAACGCTCTGATACCATCTGTAACATCCCAGGTAAACGTTCCCCGTAGCATGATATTGTCCGCTTTGCCCGTAGGCGCACGGATTTTTCTTGGCAACCACACACGACGAGCACTTTCCCAGGAGGTCACCCATCCTGGTAGTGCTCTCGCCTGAGCACGCTTAACTGCAGAGTTCTCATGAGATTTGCTGAGCTTGTGGTCCCAAAACGCGTCATGCTAGGAAAGGTTTCCACACCCTTATAAGGCATGCTTCGTTCCCCTCTCCAACCGATATGGGACGGATGTAACACGGATGTTACAATCCTCCCCCCTAATGGGACACAGCGTCCTCGCTCTGATACCAACTGTGATGCCCCGTACAAAATCATCGTGTATGGTACATCAACAACAGGATCATTACAAGGTCAAACACTATATGCTGTTTGAAAACCGATATGCATTCATAAAAGATAACGTTTTTACAAAAGATGAATAGGAAACATTAACATGAGTACATGATACTAAGGTCATTACAAAGCTATTGTTCTGAAAATAATATAAGTTGCGAATGCAAAGTAAAAGTTCTATGCTTGAGACATCTCTAAGTAATGTAGCGGAAGTCTAACACAGCAAGTCTGTAACAGCAAGTCTATACACCGAGACTAGAATAGCAAGGCTAACAACGGAAGCAACATCGTCTAAGCACCTGAGAATTACATGCTTCAAAAGTCAACACGAATGTTGGTGAGCTATAGTTTGTTTGTATCAGTAATGTAACGTAGGCCACGAGATTTCAGTGCTGCAAACAGCGTATCAAAACAGTATGTTCAAATCAGTATGAATAAGTATATGTATAACCGTGGGCACCCGGTAACTAGACTTAACGTTTATAACCCCCTGAAAGTGCACTTGGCAAGTGCGTATGACTTACGAAGAATTAAACACCCGTTAAATGCTAGCGTGACTAGCCCGAGTGGGGATGTCAAACCCTATGGATCCATATCTAAGATTCGCGTTCACCGGTTCAAAAACCAATGACTAAACGTTACCGTGCTAAAGGGAATGTTTATGCCGTTGTATAACCCACACACATATAAAGTTTAAGTACTCGTGCCTAGTATGTAAAACGTAAAAAGCGCATGTATTCTCAGTCCCAAAATAATTAAAGTAAAAAGGGATGCTATAACTCACAGTGATAAAAGCGGTAAAGTAGGTAATGAAAGTACGCAAGTAGTAAGTCGGTCCGAAAGGTCGTCAACCTAAATCAAAGGTTACTAGGTCAGTAGGTTGTCTTAATAAGTTCTAATAGTGCATAAAATAAGTTTAACTGTCATCATCATCATCATTCATCATCATAAAAGCTAAGTGAGTTTGACAAGAATAGAGATCGAAACAATAGGCTGAATTCGGTCAGCTTCTACGACCTCTACGTAAATCGAAAAGATGCATGGTCAGTGGCTATGGCTCCGTATATGAGTCCCCTAACAGCTGACCAATTTTCAGGAACTAACACGTCTTCGTTTGACCGTGGCAACGGTTTAAGTGCGAGTAGGTCAGAAATTTCAGCACGACGTTAATAGGGTGTAGTGACTCTCGGATGGCCATAAATCCTAAACCGTAACTCGGATTAAGACGAGGGCTAAACGGAAAATCATCTACTCGAACCGAACTAACTGAAAATAAACTTTCCAGTAGCCCAGGTGGTCTGATCAAATACGAAAATCAGTGGACATGTGCTCCAGTGGGGTTCTTGGTGCTCGATGCTCATCACGGTTCTCATCCTTGATGCTTGTAGCTTCAAGTGTACAACTCGTTGATGGTTTAGCATCACTTTTGACCATGATTCACCATCAATACACAATATGTTAAGACCAAGTAAGAATACAACTCATTCATGAGTCTTAGATGGATGATGAACCAAGGTTACATCATATCCTTAGTCTTAACACTAATACAAGTCACAATAACAACTAAAGTTACAAACTTTACATCAATTTAACAAGTATGAACACAATATAAGTCAAAAGAGGTGATGGAACCCTAAGCTAGAGAGCTTGGATCCATTTCACACAAGTTACAAGGTTACAAAGCTAGAAAGCTTGAACCTTTAAGTGTTCTTGAAGATCTTGAAGCATAAAGCTTGGATCTTTAAGATATATGAAGATAACAAACACAAGTTTGAATCTTTTTCACAAAACAACATGATCAAAGCAAAAAGAACTTAGATCTAACAAAAAGATATGAAGATTCAAGCTAGAAAGCTTGCATCTTGATTGTTCTTGAAGATCTTGAAGCATAAAGCTTGGATCTTGAAGATGCATGAAGATTACAAACAAAAGTTTGAATCTTTATCATAAAATAGAAAGATTAAAGTATAAAAGAAGTAGATCTACAAAAGTTATGAAGATTCAAGCTAAAAACTTGAATCTTCCATGTTCTTGAAAGATTCATGCTTGAATCAACAAGATATAAGTAAGATCAAAGCTAAAAGGAACTTTAATCTCCATAAAATGATGATGATGATCATGAATTTGAAAAGAAAAAGAAGAAGGAAAAGAAGACTTACAAGTAATGCTAGAAAGGAAAGAAAGAGAGAAAGAACAAGTGTGTGAAAAACCAAAATGATCAAGTGTGAAAATGAGAGGCTAAAGGCTAGTATTTATAAGCAAAGAGTGATCACATGGATTGATGACATGGCGAGATCTAGGGTGGTGGTGGAGGACAGTTTATGGAGGAGGAGGGGAAGGACAAAAAGTTTACTTTTTGGCTAATGGTGTCTAAAGTGTGTCCTTTTGCTAGAATCTTATGTAACAATGTTAATTATCAATATCCATAATGCTAGCATGACTCACTAATTATTTATTTATTTATTTATTTATTATTATGGGCCACTAGTAAATATATTTGGGCTAATTAATTGGGTCACTAGCTAGAGTAGGGTGGGTTGAGCCCAACAAGGTAAAAAGTCCAAAAAGGCTAACTATTGGGCTTTAGCAATTAAATAAATAAAATTAAGCATCCAAAGGCCCAAGTAATTATTATTATAAAATAATAATTAATATTTCGCTGTCCAAAAGTTCCGGTTCTGACAAAAGTCAAACGTACGCGCAGTCCGCGTTTTAATCGTAACGGCAAGTAACGCTAACGGTTATAAAGCATCCAATGGACAAGTTAAGCATTCTAATCATACCAAGGCACGTTTTAAAGTATATATGAATATAAAACATGTGCGCCAAGGTTCCATAGTAATAAAGTAATGCAGTACGCACAAATACGCAGTTTCGCAAAAATACAAGGCACAAAAGCAAGTCGAAAAATCCGGGTCGTTACAATACATATATATCAAAGTATGTTCAAAATATATTTACAACACTTTTAATATATTTTGATGTTTTAAGTTTATTAAGTCAGTTGTCCTCGTTAGTAACCTACAACTAGTTGTCCACAGTTAGATGTACAGAAATAAATCGATAAATATTATCTTGAATCAATCCATAACCCAGTGTATACGTATCTCAGTATTGATCACAACTCAAACTATATATATTTTGGAATCAACCTCAACCCTGTATAGCTAACTCCAACATTCACATATAGAGTGTCTATGGTTGTTCCGAAATATATATGGATGTGTCGACATGATAGGTCGAAACATTGTATACTTGTCTATGGTATCTCAAGATTACATAATATACAATACAAGTTGATTTAGTTATGGTTGGAATAGATTTGTTACCAATTTTCACGTAGCTAAAATGAGAAAAATTATCCAATCTTGTTTTACCCATAACTTCTTCATTTTAAATCCGTTTTGAGTGAATCAAATTGCTATGGTTTCATATTGAACTCTATTTTATGAATCTAAACAGAAAAAGTATAGGTTTATAGTCGGAAAAATAAGTTACAAGTCATTTTTGTAAAGGTAGTCATTTCAGTCGAAAGAACGACGTCTAGATGACCATTTTAGAAAACATACTTCCACTTTGAGTTTAATCATAATTTTTGGATATAGTTTCATGTTCATAATAAAAATCATTTTCTCAGAATAACAACTTTTAAATCAAAGTTTATCATAGTTTTTAATTAACTAACCCAAAACAGCCCGAGGTGTTACTACGACGGCGTAAATTCGGTTTTACGGTGTTTTTCGTGTTTCCAGGTTTTAAATCATTAAGTTAGCATATCATATAGATATAGAACATGTGTTTAGTTGATTTTAAAAGTCAAGTTAGAAGGATTAACTTTTATTTGCGAACAAGTTTAGAATTAACTAAACTATGTTCTAGTGATTACAAGTTTAAACCTTCGAATAAGATAGCTTTATATGTATGAATCGAATGATGTTATGAATATCATTACTACCTCAAATTCCTTGGATAAACCTACTGGAAATGAAAAAAATAGATCTAGCTTCAAAGGATCCTTGGATGGCTTGAAAGTTCTTGAAGCAGAATCATGACACGAAAACAATTTCAAGTAAGATTTCCACTCGAAATAAGATTGTTATAGTTATAGAAATTGAATTAAAGTTTGAATATGATTATTACCTTGTATTAGAAAGATAACCTACTGTAAGTAACAAAGGTTTCTTGATCTTGGATGATTACTTGGAATGAATTTAGAAAACTTGGAAGTAAACTTGCAATCTTGGAAGTATTCTTGATTTTATGAAACTAGAACTTTTGGAATTTATGAAGAACACTTAGAACTTGAAGATAGAACTTGAGAGAGATCAATTAGATGAATAAAATTGAAGAATGAAAGTGTTTGTAAGTGTTTTTGGTCGTTGGTGTATGGATTAGATATAAAGGATATGTAATTTTGTTTTCATGTAAATAAGTCATGAATGATTACTCATATTTTTGTAATTTTATGAGATATTTCATGCTAGTTGCCAAATGATGGTTCCCACATGTGTTAAGTGACTCACATGGGTTGCTAAGAGCTAATCATTGGATTGTATATACCAATAGTACATACATCTAAAAGCTGTGTATTGTACGAGTACGAATACGGGTGCATGCGAGTAGAATTGTTGATGAAACTGAACGAGGATGTAATTGTAAGAATTTTTGTTAAGTAGAAGTATTTTGATAAGTGTCTTGAAGTCTTTCAAAAGTGTATGAATACATATTAAAACACTACATGTATATACATTTTAACTGAGTCGTTAAGTCATCGTTAGTCGTTACATGTAAATGTTGTTTTGAAACATTTAGGTTAACGATCTTGTTGAATGTTGTTAACCCATTGTTTATTATAACAAATGAGATGTTAAATTGTTATATTATCATGATATTATGATATATAATATATCTTAGTATGATATATATACAGTTAAATGTCGTTACAACGATAATCATTACATATATGTCTTGTTTCGAAATCATTAAGTTAGTAGTCTTATTTTTACATATGTATTTCATTGTTAATACACTTAATAATATATTTACTTATCATTTAACATAATTAACCAAGTGTATCAATATCTTAATATGATTCATATGTACCTAGTAAGAAGTTGTTATAACGATAATTGTTATATATATCGTTTTCGAGTTTCTTAAATTAATAGTCTCATTTTTATGTATATAACTCATTGTTAATATACCTAATGAGATACATACTTATAATAAAATCATGTTAACTATATATATAACCATATATATGTCATCGTATAGTTTTTACAAGTTTTAACGCTCGTGAATCACCGGTCAACTTGGGTGGTCAATTGTCTATATGAAACCTATTTCAATTAATCAAGTCTTAACAAGTTTGATTGCTTAACATGTTGGAAACACTTAATCATGTAAATAACAATTTATTTTAATATATATATATATATATATATATATATATATATATATATATATATATATATATATATAAACATGGAAAAGTTCGGGTCACTACAGTACCTACCCGTTAAATAAATTTTGTCCCGAAATTTTAAGCAGTTGGAGGTGTTGACGTATCTTCTGGAAATAAATGCGGGTATTTCTTCTTCATCTGATCTTCTAGTTCCCAGGTGAACTCGGGTCCTCTACGAGCATTCCATCGAACCTTAACAATTGGTATCTTGTTTTGCTTAAGTCTTTTAACCTCACGATCCATTATTTCGACGGGTTCTTCGATGAATTGAAGTTTTTCGTTGATTTGAATTTCATCTAACGGAATAGTGAGATCTTCTTTAGCAAAACATTTCTTCAAATTCGAGACGTGGAAAGTGTTATGTACAGCCGCGAGTTGTTGAGGTAACTCAAGTTGGTAAGCTACTGGTCCGACACGATCTATAATCTTGAATGGTCCAATGTACCTTTGATTTAGTTTCCCCCGTTTACCAAATCGAACAACGCCTTTCCAAGGTGAAACCTTAAGCATGACCATTTCTCCAATTTCAAACTCTATATCTTTTCTTTTACTGTCCGTGTAGCTCTTTTGTCGACTCTAGGCGGTTTTCAATCTTTGTTGAATTTGGATAATTTTCTCGGTAGTTTCTTGTATTATCTCTGGACCCGTAATCTGTCTATCCCCCACTTCACTCCAATAAATCGGAGACCTGCACTTTCTACCATAAAGTGCTTCAAACGGCGCCATCTCAATGCTTGAATGGTAGCTGTTGTTATAGGAAAATTCTGCTAACGGTAGATGTCGATCCCAACTATTTCCGAAATCAATAACACAAGCTCGTAGCATGTCTTCAAGCGTTTGTATCGTCCTTTCGCTCTGCCCATCAGTTTGTGGATGATAGACAGTACTCATGTCTAGACGAGTTCCCAATGCTTGCTGTAATGTCTGCCAGAATCTTGAAATAAATCTGCCATCCCTATCAGAGATAATAGAGATTGGTATTCCATGTCTGGAGACGACTTCCTTCAAATACAGTCGTGCTAACTTCTCCATCTTGTCATCTTCTCTTATTGGCAGGAAGTGTGCTGACTTGGTGAGACGATCAACTATTACCCAAATAGTATCATAACCACTTGCAGTCCTTGGCAATTTAGTAATGAAATCCATGGTAATGTTTTCCCATTTCCATTCCAGGATTTCAGGTTGTTGTAGTAGACCTGATGGTTTCTGATGTTCAGCTTTGACCTTAGAACACGTCAAACATTCTCCTACATATTTAGCAATATCGGCTTTCATACCTGGCCACCAAAAATGTTTCTTAAGATCCTTGTACATCTTCCCCTTTCCAGGATGTATTGAGTATCTGGTTTTATGAGCTTCTCTAAGTACCATTTCTCTCATATCTCCAAATTTTGGTACCCAAATTCTTTCAGCCCTATACCGGGTTCCGTCTTCCCGAATATTAAGATGCTTCTCCGATCCTTTGGGTATTTCATCCTTTAAATTTCCTCCCTCTTTTAAAACTCCTTGTTGCGCCTCCTTTATTTGAGTAGTAAGGTTAGTGTGAATCATTATATTCATAGATTTTACTCGAATGGGTTCTCTGTCCTTTCTGCTCAGAGCGTCGGCTACCACATTTGCCTTCCCCGGGTGGTAACGAATCTCAAAGTCGTAATCATTCAACAATTCAATCCACCTACGCTGCCTCATATTCAGTTGTTTCTGATTAAATATGTGTTGAAGACTTTTGTGGTCGGTATATATAATACTTTTGACCCCATATAAGTAGTGCCTCCAAGTCTTTAATGCAAAAACAACCGCGCCTAATTCCAAATCATGCGTCGTATAATTTTGCTCGTGAATCTTCAATTGTCTAGACGCATAAGCAATCACCTTCGTCCGTTGCATTAATACACAACCGAGACCTTGCTTTGATGCATCATAATAAATCACAAAATCATCATTCCCTTCAGGCAATGACAATATAGGTGCCGTAGTTAGCTTTTTTTCAATAATTGAAACGCCTTCTCTTGTTCATCCTTCCATTCAAATTTCTTCCCTTTATGCGTTAATGAAGTCAAGGGTTTTGCTATTTTGGAGAAATCTTGGATGAATCTTCTGTAGTAACCAGCCAATCCTAAAAATTGACGTATATGCTTCGGAGTTTTTGGGGTTTCCCACTTTTCAACGGTTTCGATCTTTGCCGGGTCCACCTGGATACCTTCTTTGTTCACTATGTGACTGAGGAATTGAACTTCTTCCAACCAAAATGCACACTTTGAAAACTTAGCGTACAGTTTTTCTTTCCTCAATACTTCTAGCACTTTTCTCAAATGTTCTTCGTACTCTTGATCATTCTTTGAGTAAATAAGTATATCATCAATGAAAACAATGACAAACTTGTCAATATATGGCCCACACACTCGGTTCATAAGGTCCATGAACACAGCTGGTGCATTAGTCAATCCAAACGGCATAACCATAAACTCGTAATGACCATAACGCGTCCTAAAAGCAGTTTTTGAAATGTCATCCTCCTTTACTCACATTTGATGATATCCAGAACGTAAATCGATCTTCGAATAACCCGACGAGCCTTGTAGTTGATCAAATAAGTCGTCAATTCTCGGCAGTGGATAACGGTTTTTGATGGTAAGTTTGTTCAACTCTCTGTAGTCAATACACAACCTAAATGTACCATCCTTCTTCTTGACAAACAAAATAGGAGCTCCCCATGGTGATGTGCTTGGTTGAATGAAACCACGTTCTAATAGTTCTTGCAGTTGGCTTTGCAGTTCTTTCATCTCGCTGGGTGCGAGTCTATAAGGAGCACGAGCTATTGGTGCAGCTCCTGGTACAAGATCTATTTGAAATTCAACAGATCAATGTGGAGGTAGTCCCGGTAATTCTTTCGGAAATACATCGGAAAATTCTTTTGCGACGGGAACATCATTGATGCTCTTTTCTTCAGTTTGTACTTTCTCGACGTGTGCTAGAACAGCATAGCAACCTTTTCTTATTAGTTTTTGTGCCTTCAAATTACTAATAAGATGTAGCTTCATGTTGCCCTTTTCTCCGTACACCATTTAGGGTTCTCCTTCTTCTCGTACAATGCGAATTGCATTTTTATAACATACGATCTCTGCTTTCACCTTCTTCAGCCAGTCCATGCCAACTATTAAATCAAAACTCCCTAACTCTACTGGTATCAAATCAATCTTAAATATTTCGCTACCCAGTTTAATTTCTCGATTCCGGCATATATTATCTGCTGAAATTAATTTACCGTTTACTAATTCGAGTAAAAATTTACTATCCAATTGCGTCAATGGACAACTTAATTTAGCACAAAAATCTCTACTCATATAGCTTCTATCCGCACCAGAATCAAATAAAACGTAAGCAGATTTATTGTCAATAAGAAACGTACCGGTAACAAGCTCCGAGTCTTCCTGTGCCTCTGTCGCATTAATATTGAAAACTCTTCCGCGGCCTTGTCCATTCGTGTTCTCCTGGTTCGGGCAATTTCTAATAATGTGGCCCGGTTTTCCACATTTATAACAAACTACATTGGCATAACTTGCTCCGACACTACTTGCTCCGCCATTACTCGTTCCGACACCATTTGTTCCTTTCGTTCTGTTAACCCCTGGTCCGTAGACCTCACACTTCGCCGCGCTATGACCATTTCTTTTACACTTGTTGCAAAATTTGGTGCAGAACCCTGAGTGATACTTTTCACACCTTTGGCATAGCTGCTTCTGATTGTTGTTGTTGTTGTTGTTGCGGTTGGTCCGTTTGTTGTAGTTGCGATTGATGTTGCGATTGTTGGGATAATTGTTGCGATTATTATTGTAATTGCTATTGGTAATTCTTATCACCGTTTTCCTCCCACTTTCTTTTGACTTGCTTCACATTGGCCTCTTCAGCCGTCTGTTCTTTAATTCTTTCCTCAATCTGGTTCACTAGTTTGTGAGCCATTCTACATGCCTGTTGTATGGAGGCGGGCTCGTGTGAACTTATATCTTCTTGGATTCTTTCCGGTAATCCTTTCACAAACGCGTCGATCTTCTCTTCCTCATCTTCGAACGCTCCCGGACACAATAGGCACAATTCTGTGAATCATCTTTCGTACGTGGTAATATTAAATCCTTGGGTTCGTAACCTTCTAAGTTCTGTCTTGAGCTTATTGACCTCGGTTCTGGGACGGTACTTCTCGTTCATCAAGTGCTTGAATGCTGACTACGGTAGTGCGTACGCATCATCTTGTCCCACTTGCTCTAGATAGGTATTCCACCATGTTAACGCAGAACCTGTGAAGGTATGCGTAGCGTACTTCACTTTGTCCTCTTCAGTACACTTACTTATGGCAAACACCGATTCAACCTTCTCGGTCCACCGTTTCAATCCGATCGGTCCTTCGGTTCCATCAAATTCCAAAGGTTTGCAGGCAGTGAATTCTTTGTAGGTGCATCCTACACGATTTTCTGTACTGCTAGATCCAAGGTTATTGTTGGTATGTAGCACAGCCTGTACTGCAGCTATGTTTGAAGCTAGAAAAGTACAGAATTCCTCTTCATTCATATTCACGGTGTGTCGAGTAGTCGGTGCCATTTCCTTCAAAATAGTCAAATGGAACAAGTTAATCATACAGAATATTAAGAGTAGTTAATAGTATTTCGTAGCATAATATGAACTCATTTATAAAAGCTTTTTCTTCATATTAGCGTTTTATAAGTTTAAATTCGGGTAGTACCTACCCGTTAAGTTCATACTTAGTAGCTAATATACAATTCAACTACTATAATTCTATATGAAAAACTGATTATATTAATATTTCGCGTTCAAACTTTTATACAATATTTTACAAACTTACAATACCGCTTATTTTACATAAAGCATGAAATATAGCACACAATAACTTTGATATAAGATAGTTGTGAAGATAATTCTAGCTAGTACACAAGTCGTTCAGCAAAGGCAATAAAGACACGTAATTCATACGTCCAGAAACAAGTCATGCATTCTGGTTTTACTAGGACTACTTCCCATCCTTGGTCTTGTGGAACATAATCGTTATGGCCGTTGATAAGACAGCGTGTTGTAACGTCGTCAAAGGGACGAGGGTTACGTAATGACCAACAGTCTCGTAATAACCTAAAAACCTCATTTCTTACCCCAATTCGCACCTACTTTAAATTTCCGAGGACACGACTCCGTTACTTGTGGGAATGTTTTGTTTAATAGTTGTAGCCCGATGTTCTTTTTCTCACTTTGGTGAGAAGCGAACATTACTAACCCATAAGCATAGCATGCTTCTTTATGTTGCATGTTAGCCGCTTTTTCTAAATCATGAAGTCCTATATTCGGATACATTGAGTCAAAATAATTTCTTAACCCATTGCGTAAAATAGCATTTGGGTTCCCCGCAATATATGCGTCAAAGTAAACACATCGTAACTTATGGCTTTCCCAATGTGATATCCCCCATCTTTCAAACGAAAGTCTCTTATAAACCAAGACATTCTTGGAACGTTCTTCGAATGTCTTACAAACTGATTTCGCCGTAAATAGTTGTGCCGAAGAATTCTGACCGACTCTAGACAAGATTTCATCAATCATGTCTCCGGGTAGGTCTCTTAAAATATTGGGTTGTTTATCCATTTTATGTTTTTATACTGTAAAATAGACAAGAGTTAGATTCATAAAAAAAAATACTTATTAATACAAGCAATTTTTACATATATCATAAAGCATAAGCACACTATATTACATATATTACACCACACGAATACAACTATCTTATTCCGACTCGCTCGTTTCTTCTTCTTCGGTTTTGGTTCGTTTTGCCAAGTTTCTAGGGATATATGATGTTCCCCTAATACTAGCTGTCGTTTTCCACAATGGTTTAGAAAAACCTGGTGGTTTAGAGGTTCCCGGGTCATTGTTACAACTTAAGGGCTTCGGGGGTTGACGATACATATAAAGTTCATCGGGGTTGGAATTAGATTTCTCTATTTTTATGCCCTTTCCCTTATTATTTTCTTTTGCCTTTTTAAATTCAGTTGGGGTAATTTCTATAACATCATCGGAATTCTCGTCGGAATCCGATTCATCGGAGAATTGGTAATCCTCCCAATATTTTGCTTCCTTGGCGGAAACACCATTGATCATAATTAACCTTGGTCGGTTGGTTGAGGATTTTCTTTTACTTAACCGTTTTATTATTTCCCCCACCGGTTCTATTTCCTCCTCCGGTTCCTCCTCTTCCGGTTCTGATTCTTCTTCCGGTTCTGATTCTTCTTCCGGTTCTTCTTCGGGAACTTGTGAATCAGTCCAATATATATCCGACTCTTCGTTATTATTAGGTGAGTCAATGGGATTTATGCTAGAGGTAGACATCTATCACACAATATCAAACATGTTAAGAGATTAATATATCACATAATATATACATGTTAATAATATATAGTTTCCAACAAAAATGTTAAGCAATCATTTTTAAAGAAAACACGGTCGAAGTCCAGACTCACTAATGCATCCTAACAAACTCGAAAAGACACATTAATGCAAATTTCTGGTTCTCTAAGACCAACGCTCAGATACCAACTGAAATGTCCCGTTCTTATTGATTAAAAACGTTCCATATTAATTAATTTCGTTGCGAGGTTTTGACCTCTATATGAGACGTTTTTCAAAGACTGCATTCATTTTTAAAACAAACCATAACCTTTATTTCATAAATAAAGGTTTAAAAAGCTTTACGTAGATTATCAAATAATGATAATCTAAAATATCCTGTTTACACACGACCATTACATAATGGTTTACAATACAAATATGTTACATCGAAATCAGTTTCTTGAATGCAGTTTTTACACAATATCATACAAACATGGACTCCAAATCTTGTCCTTATTTTAGTATGCAACAGCGGAAGCTCTTAGTATTCACCTGAGAATAAACATGCTTTAAACGTCAATAAAAATGTTGGTGAGTTATAGGTTTAACCTATATATATCAAATCGTAACAATAGACCACAAGATTTCATATTTCAATACACATCCCATACATAGAGATAAAAATCATTCATATGGTGAACACCTGGTAACCGACATTAACAAGATGCATATATAAGAATATCCCCATCATTCCGGGACACCCTTCGGATATGATATAAATTTCGAAGTACTAAAGCATCCGGTACTTTGGATGGGGTTTGTTAGGCCCAATAGATCTATCTTTAGGATTCGCGTCAATTAGGGTGTCTGTTCCCTAATTCTTAGATTACCAGACTTAATAAAAAGGGGCATATTTGATTTCGATAATTCAACCATAGAATGTAGTTTCACGTACTTGTGTCTATTTTGTAAATCATTTATAAAACCTGCATGTATTCTCATCCCAAAAATATTAGATTTTAAAAGTGGGACTATAACTCACTTTCACAGATTTTTACTTCGTCGGGAAGTAAGACTTGGACACTGGTTGATTCACGAACCTATAACAATATATACATATATATCAAAGTATGTTCAAAATATATTTACAACACTTTTAATATATTTTGATGTTTTAAGTTTATTAAGTCAGCTGTCCTCGTTAGTAACCTATAACTAGTTGTCCACAGTTAGATGTACAGAAATAAATCGATAAATATTATCTTGAATCAATCCACGACCCAGTGTATACGTATCTCAGTATTGATCACAACTCAAACTATATATATTTTGGAATCAACCTCAACCCTGTATAGCTAACTCCAACATTCACATATAGAGTGTCTATGGTTGGTCCGAAATATATATAGATGTGTCGACATGATAGGTCGAAACATTGTATACGTGTCTATGGTATCTCAATATTACATAATATACAATACAAGATGATTAAGTTATGGTTGGAATAGATTTGTTACCAATTTTCACGTAGCTAAAATGAGAAAAATTATCCAATCTTGTTTTACCCATAACTTCTTCATTTTAAATCCGTTTTGAGTGAATCAAATTCCTATGGTTTCATATTGAACTCTATTTTATGAATCTAAACAGAAAAGGTATAGGTTTATAGTCGAAAAAATAAGTTACAAGTTGTTTTTGTAAAGGTAGTCATTTCAGTCGAAAGAACGACGTCTAGATGACCATTTTAGAAAACATACTTCCACTTTGAGTTTAACCATAATTTTTGGATATAGTTTCATGTTCATAATAAAAATCATTTTCCCAGAATAACAACTTTTAAATCAAAGTTTATCATAGTTTTTAATTAACTAACCCAAAACAGCCCGCGTTGTTACTACGACGGCGTAAATCCGATTTTACGGTGTTTTTCGTGTTTTCAGGTTTTAAATCATTAAGTTAGCATATCATATAGATATAGAACATGTGTTTAGTTGAATTTAAAAGTCAAGTTAGAAGGATTAACTTTTATTTGCGAACAAGTTTAGAATTAACCAAACTATGTTTTAGTGATTACAAGTTTAAACCTTCGAATAAGATAGCTTTATATGTATGAATTTAATGATGTTATGAACATCATTACTACCTCAAGTTCCTTGGATAAACCTACTGGAAATGATAAAAATAGATCTAGCTTCAAAGGATCCTTGGATGGCTTGAAAGTTCTTGAAGCAGAATCATGACACGAAAACAATTTCAAGTAAGATTTCCACTCGAAATAAGATTGTTATAGTTATAGAAATTGAATTAAAGTTTGAATATGATTATTACCTTGTATTATAAAGATAACCTACTGTAAGTAACAAAGGTTTCTTGATCTTGGATGATTACTTGGAATGGATTTAGAAAACTTGGAAGTAAACTTGCAATTTTGGAAGTATTCTTGATTTTATGAAACTAGAACTTTTGGAATTTATGAAGAACACTTAGAACTTGAAGATAGAACTTGAGAGAGATAAATTAGATGAATAAAATTGAAGAATGAAAGTGTTTGTAGGTGTTTTTGGTCGTTGGTGTATGGATTAGATATAAAGGATATGTAATTTTGTTTTCATGTAAATAAGTCATGAATGATTACTCATATTTTTGTAATTTTATGAGATATTTCATGCTAGTTGCGAAATGATGGTTCCCACATGTGTTAGATGACTCACATGGGCTACTAAGAGCTGATCATTGGAGTGTATATACCAATAGTACATACATCTAAAAGCTGTGTATTGTACGAGTACGAATACGGGTGCATACGAGTAGAATTGTTGATGAAACTGAACGAGGATGTAATTGTAAGCATTTTTGTTAAGTAGAAGTATTTTGATAAGTGTCTTGAAGTCTTTCAAAAGTGTATGAATACATATTAAAACACTACATGTATATACATTTTAACTGAGTCGTTAAGTCATCGTTAGTCGTTACATGTAAATGTTGTTTTGAAACCTTTAGGTTAACGATCTTGTTGAATGTTGTTAACCCATTGTTTATTATAACAAATGAGATGTTAAATTTTTATATTATCATGATATTATGATATATAATATATCTTAGTATGATATATATACAGTTAAATGTCGTTACAACGATAATCGTTACATATATGTCTCGTTTCGAAATCATTAAGTTAGTAGTCTTATTTTTACATATGTATTTCATTGTTAATACACTTAATAATATATTTACTTATCATTTAACATAATTAACCAAGTGTATCAATATCTTAATATGATTCATATGTACCTAGTAAGACGTTGTTATAACGATAATCGTTATATATATCGTTTTCGAGTTTCTTAAATTAATAGTCTCATTTTTATGTATATAACTCATTGTTAAAATACCTAATGAGATACATACTTATAATAAAATCATTTTAACTATATATATAACCATATATATGTCATCGTATATTTTTTACAAGTTTTAACGTTCGTGAATCACCGGTCAACTTGGGTGGACAATTGTCTATATGAAACCTATTTCAATTAATCAAGTCTTAACAAGTTTGATTGCTTAACATGTTGGAAACACTTAATCATGTAAATAACAATTTCATTTAATATATATATAAACATGGAAAAGTTCGGGTCACTACATGATGCGTCACAATAAATCACAAAATCATCATTCCCTTCAGGCAATGACAATATAGGTGCTGTAGTTAGCTTTTTCTTCAATAACTGAAACGCTTTCTCTTGTTCATCCTTTCATTCAAATTTCTTCCCTTTATGTGTTAATGCAGTCAAGGTTTTGCTATTCTGGAAAAGTCTTGGATGAACCTTCTGTAGTAACCAGCTAGTCCTAAAAATTGGCGTATGTGTTTCGGAGTTTTCGGGGTTTCTCACTTTTCAACAGTTTCTATCTTTGCCAGATCCACCTTAATACCTTCTTTGTTCACTATGTGACCGAGGAATTGAACTTCTTCCAACCAAAATGCACACTTTGAAAACTTAGCGTACAATTCTTCCTTCCTCAATACTTCTAACACCTTTCTCAAATATTCACCATGTTCTTGGTCATTCTTTGAGTAAATAAGTATGTCATCAATGAAAACAATGACAAACTTGTCAAGGTATGGTCCACACACTCGGTTCATAAGGTCTATGAACACAGCTGGTGCATTAGTTAAACCAAACGGCATGACCATAAACTCGTAATGACCGTAACGTGTTCTAAAAGCAGTCTTTGGAATATCATCTTCTTTCACCCGCATTTGATGATACCCGGAACGTAAGTCAATCCTTGAATAAACAGACGAGCCTTGTATGTAGTGACCCGAACTTTTCCATGTTTATATATATTAATTGAGATTGATATTTACATGATTAAATGTTTTCAACATGTTAAGCAATCAAACTTGTTTAGACTTGATTAATTAGAATATGTTTCATATAGACAATTGACCACCCAAGTTGACCGGTGATTCACGAACGTTAAAACTTGTAAAAACTATATGATGACATATATATGGATATATATATAGTTAACATGATACTATGATAAGTAAAAATATCATTAAGTATATTAACAATGAACTACATATGTAAAAACAAGACTACTAACTTAATGATTTTTAAACGAGACATATATGTAACGATTATCGTTGTAAAGACATTTAATGTATATATATCATATTAAGAGATATTCATACATGATAATATCATGATAATATAATAATTTAAAATCTCATTTGATATTATAAACATTGGGTTAACAACATTTAACAAGATCGTTAACCCAAAGGTTTAAAAACAACACTTACATGTAACGACTAACGATGACTTAACGACTCAGTTAAAATGTATATACATGTAGTGTTTTAATATGTATTTATACACTTTTGAAAGACTTCAATACACTTATCAAAATACTTCTACTTAACAAAAATGCTTACAATTACATCCTCGTTCAGTTTCATCAACAATTCTACTCGTATGCACCCGTATTCGCACTCGTACAATACACAGCTTTTAGATGTATGTACTATTGGTATATACACTCCAATTATCAGCTCTTAGCAGCCCATGTGAGTCACCTAACACATGTGGGAACCATAATTTGGCAACTAGCATGAAATATCTCATAAAATTACAAAAATATGAGTAATCATTCATGACTTATTTACATGAAAACAAAATTACATATCCTTTATATCTAATCCATACACCAACGACCAAAAACACCTACAAACACTTTCATTCTTCAATTTTCTTCATCTAATTGATCTCTCTCAAGTTCTATCTTCAAGTTCTAAGTGTTCTTCATAAATTCCAAAAGTTCTAGTTTCATAAAATCAAGAATACTTTCAAGTTTGCTAGCTCACTTCCAATCTTGTAAGGTGATCATCCAACCTCAAGAAATCTTTGTTTCTTACAGTAGGTTATCATTCTAATACAAGGTAATAATCATATTCAAACTTTGGTTCAATTTCTATAACTATAACAATCTTATTTCAAGTGATGATCTTACTTGAACTTGTTTTCGTGTCATGATTTTGCTTCAAGAACTTTGAGCCATCCAAGGATCCATTGAAGCTAGATCCATTTTTCTCTTTTCCAGTAGGTTCATCCAAGGAACTTAAGGTAGTAATGATGTTCATAACATCATTCGATTCATACATATAAAGCTATCTTATTCGAAGGTTTAAACTTGTAATCACTAGAACATAGTTTAGTTAATTCTAAACTTGTTCGCAAACAAAAGTTAATCCTTCTAACTTGACTTTTAAAATCAACTAAACACATGTTCTATATCTATATGATATGCTAACTTAATGATTTAAAACCTGAAAACACGAAAAACACCGTAAAACCGGATTTACGCCGTCGTAGTAACACCGCGGGCTGTTTTGGGTTAGTTAATTAAAAACTATGATAAACTTTGATTTAAAAGTTGTTATTCTGAGAAAATGATTTTTATTATGAACATGAAACTATATCCAAAAATTATGGTTAAACTCAAAGTGGAAGTATGTTTTCTAAAATGGTCATCTAGACGTCGTTCTTTCGACTAAAATGACTACCTTTACAAAAACGACTTGTAACTTATTTTTCCGACTATAAACCTATACTTTTTCTGTTTAGATTCATAAAATAGAGTTCAATATGAAACCATAGCAATTTGATTCACTCAAAACGGATTTAAAATGAAGAAGTTATTGGTAAAACAAGATTGGATAATTTTTCTCATTTTAGCTACGTGAAAATTGGTAACAAATCTATTCCAACCATAACTTAATCAACTTGTATTGTATATTATGTAATCTTGAGATACCATAGACACGTATACAATGTTTCGACCTATCATGTCGACACATCTATATATATTTCGGAAGAACCATAGACACTCTATATGTGAATGTTGGAGTTAGCTATACAGGGTTGAGGTTGATTCCAAAATATATATAGTTTGAGTTGTGATCAATACTGAGATACGTATACACTGGGTCGTGGATTGATTCAAGATAATATTTATCGATTTATTTCTGTACATCTAACTGTGGACAACTAGTTGTAGGTTACTAACGAGGACAGCTGACTTAATAAACTTAAAACATCAAAATATATTAAAAGTGTTGTAAATATATTTTGAACATACTTTGATATATATGTATATATTGTTATAGGTTCGTGAATCAACCAGTGGCCAAGTCTTACTTCCCGACGAAGTAAAAAATCTGTGAAAGTGAGTTATAGTCCCACTTTTAAAATCTAATATTTTTGGGATGAGAATACATGCAGGTTTTATAAATGATTTACAAAATAGACACAAGTACGTGAAACTACATTCTATGGTTGAATTATCGAAATCGAATATGCCCCTTTTTATTAAGTCTGGTAATCTAAGAATTAGGGAACAAACACCCTAATTGACGCGAATCCTAAAGATAGATCTATCGGGCCCAACAAGCCCCATCCAAAGTACCGGATGCTTTAGTACTTCGAAATTTATATCATATCCGAAGGGTGTCCCGGAATGATGGGGGATATTCTTATATATGCATCTTGTTAATGTCGGTTACCAGGTGTTCACCATATGAATGATTTTTATCTCTATGTATGGGATGTGTATTGAAATATGAAATCTTGTGGTCTATTGTTACTATTAGATATATATAGGTTAAACCTATAACTCACCAATATTTTTGTTGACGTTTTAAGCATGTTTATTCTCAGGTGATTATTAAGAGCTTCCGCTGTCACATACTTAAATAAGGACGAGATTTGGAGTCCATGCTTGTATGATATTGTGTAAAAACTGCATTCAAGAAACTTATTTTGTTGTAACATATTTGTATTGTAAACCATTATGTAATGGTCGTGTGTAAACAGGATATTTTAGATTATCATTATTTGATAATCTACGTAAAGCTTTTAAACCTTTATTGATGAAATAAAGGTTATGGTTTGTTTTAAAATGAATGCAGTCTTTGAAAAACGTCTCATATAGAGGTCAAAACCTCGCAACGAAATCAATTAATATGGAACGTTTTTAATTAATAAGAACGGGACATTTCAGTTGGTATCAGAGCGTTGGTCTTAGAGAACCAGAAAATTTGTATTAGTGTGTCTTATCGAGTTTGTTAGGATGCATTAGTGATTCTGGACTTCGACCGTGTTTTCTTTAAAAATGATTGCTTAACATTTTTGTTGGAAACTATATATTTTTAACATATGAATATTATGAGATATATTAATCTCTTAACGTGTTTGATATTATGTGATAGATGTCTACCTCTAGAACAAGTCCCATTGACTCACCTAATAATAATGAAGAGTCAAATGTAAATTGGAATGATTCGTGGACTGATTCACAAGTTCCCGAAGAGGAACCGGAAGAAGAGTCGGAACCGGAAGAACAATCGGAACCGGAAGAAGAATCGGAACCGGTGGGGGAAATAATAAAACGGTTAAGTAAAAGAGAATCCTCAACCAACCGACCAAGGTTAATTATGGTCAATGGTGTTTCCGCCAAGGAAGCAAAATATTGGGAGGATTACCAATTCTCCGATGAATCGGATTCCGACGAGAATTCCAATGATGTTATAGAAATTACCCCAACTGAATTTAAAAAGGCAAAAGAAAATAATAAGGGAAAGGGCATAAAAATAGAGAAATCTAATTCCAACCCCGATGAACTTTATATGTATCGTCAACCCCCGAAGTCCTTAAGTTGTAACAATGACCCGGGAACCTCTAAACCACCAGGTTTTTCTAAACCAATGTGGACAACGACGGCTCGTATTAGGGGAACATCATATATCCCTAGAAACTTGACAAAACGAACCAAAACCGAAGAAGAAGAAACAAGCGAGTCGGAATAAGATAGTTGTATTCGTGTGGTGTAATATATGTAATATGGTGTGCTTATGCTTTATGATATATGTAAAAATTGCTTGTATTAATAAGTATTTTTTTTATGAATCTAACTCTTGTCTATTTTACAGTATAAAAACACAAAATGGATAGACAACCCAATATTTTAAGAGACCTACCCGGAGACATGATTGATGAAATCTTGTCTAGAGTCGGTCAGAATTCTTCGGCACAACTATTTAAGGCGAGATCAGTTTGTAAGACATTCGAAGAACGTTCCAAGAATGCCTTGGTTTATAAAAGGCTTTCGTTCGAAAGATGGGGGATATCACATTGGGAAATCCATAAGTTACGATGTGTTTACTTTGACGCATATATTGCGGGGAACCCAAATGCTATTTTACGCAATGGGTTAAGAAATTATTTTGACTCAATATATCCGAATATTGGACTTCGTGATTTAGAAAAAGCGGCTAACATGCAACATAAAGAAGCATGTTATGCTTACGGATTAGTAATGTTCGCTTCTCACCAAAGTGAGAACAAGAACATCGGGCTACAACTATTAAACAAAACGTTCCCACAAGTGACGGAGTCGGTAATTGGGGTAAGAAATGAGGTTTTTAGATTGTTACGGGTACGTTTCTTATTGACAATAAATCTGCTTACGTTTTATTTGATTCGGGTGCGGATAGAAGCTATATGAGTAGAGATTTTTGTGCTAAATTAAGTTGTCCATTGACGCCTTTGGATAGTAAATTTTTACTCGAATTAGCAAATGGTAAATTAATTTCAGCAGATAATATATGTCAGAATCGAGAAATTAAACTGGTTAGCGAAACATTTAAGATTGATTTGATACCAGTAGAGTTAGGGAGTTTTGATGTGATAATCGGTATGGACTGGTTGAAAGAAGTGAAAGCAGAGATCGTTTGTTACAAAAATGCAATTCGCATTATACGAGAAAAAGGAAAACCCTTAATGGTGTACGGAGAAAAGGGCAACACGAAGCTACATCTTATTAGTAATTTGAAGGCACAAAAACTAATAAGAAAAGGTTGCTATGCTGTTCTAGCACACGTCAAGAAAGTACAAACTGAAGAAAAGAGCATCAATGATGTTCCCATTGCAAAAGAATTTCCCGATGTATTTCCGAAAGAATTACCGGGATTACCCCCACATCGATCCGTTGAATTTCAAATAGATCTTGTACCAGGAGCTGCACCAATAGCTCGTGCTCCTTACAGACTCGCACCCAGCGAAATGAAAGAACTGCAAAGCCAATTACAAGAACTTTTAGAGCGTGGTTTCATTCGACCAAGCACATCACCGTGGGGAGCTCCTGTTTTGTTTGTTAAGAAGAAAGATGGTACATTCAGGTTGTGTATCGACTACCGAGAGTTGAACAAACTTACCATCAAGAACCGCTACCCACTACCGAGAATCGACGACTTATTTGATCAACTACAAGGCTCGTCTGTTTATTCAAAGATTGACTTACGTTCCGGGTATCACCAAATGCGGGTGAAAGAAGATGATATTCCAAAGACTGCTTTCAGAACACGTTACGGTCATTACGAGTTTATGGTCATGCCATTTGGTTTAACTAATGCACCAGCTGTGTTCATGGACCTTATGAACCGAGTGTGTGGACCATACCTTGACAAGTTTGTCATTGTTTTCATTGATGACATACTTATTTACTCAAAGAATGACCAAGAACACGGTGAACATTTGAGAAAGGTGTTAGAAGTATTGAGGAAGGAAGAATTGTACGCTAAGTTTTCAAAGTGTGCATTTTGGTTGGAAGAAGTTCAATTCCTCGGTCACATAGTGAACAAAGAAGGTATTAGGGTGGATCCGGCAAAGATAGAAACCGTTGAAAAGTGGGAAACCCCGAAAAATCCGAAACACATACGCCAGTTTTTAGGACTAGCTGGTTACTACAGAAGGTTCATCCAAGACTTTTCCAGAATAGCAAAACCCTTGACTGCATTAACGCATAAAGGGAAGAAATTTGAATGGAATGATGAACAAGAAAAAGCGTTTCAGTTATTGAAGAAAAAGCTAACTACGGTACCTATATTGTCATTGCCTGAAGGGAATGATGATTTTGTGATTTATTGTGACGCATCAAAGCAAGGTCTCGGTTGTGTATTAATGCAACAAACGAAGGTGATTGCTTATGCGTCTAGACAATTGAAGATTCACGAACAAAATTATACGACGCATGATTTAGAATTAGGCGCAGTTGTTTTTGCATTAAAGACTTGGAGGCACTACTTATATGGGGTCAAAAGTATTATATATACCGACCACAGAAGTCTTCAACACATATTTAATCAGAAACAACTGAATATGAGGCAGCGTAGGTGGATTGAATTATTGAATGATTATGACTTTGAGATTCATTACCACCCTGGGAAGGCAAATGTGGTAGCCGATGCCTTGAGCAGGAAGGACAGAGAACCCATTCGAGTAAAATCTATGAATATAATGATTCATAATAACCTTACTACTCAAATAAAGGAGGCGCAACAAGGAGTTTTAAAAAAGGGAAATTTAAAGGATGAAATACCCAAAGGATCGGAGAAGCATCTTAATATTCGGGAAGACGGAACCTGGTATAGGACTGAAAGGATTTGAGTACCAAAATTTGGAGATATGAGAGAAATGGTACTTAGAGAAGCTCATAAAACCAGATACTCAATACATCCTGGAACGGGGAAGATGTACAAGGATCTCAAGAAACATTTTTGGTGGCCGGGTATGAAAGCCGATGTTGCTAAATACGTAGGAGAATGTTTGACGTGTTCTAAGGTCAAAGCTGAGCATCAGAAACCATCAGGTCTACTTCAACAACCCGAAATCCCGGAATGGAAATGGGAAAACATTACCATGGATTTCATCACTAAATTGCCAAGGACTGCAAGTGGTTTTGATACTATTTGGGTAATAGTTGATCGTCTCACCAAATCAGCACACTTCCTGCCAATAAGAGAAGATGACAAGATGGAGAAGTTAGCACGACTGTATTTGAAGGAAGTCGTCTCCAGACATGGAATACCAATCTCTATTATCTCTGATAGGGATGGCAGATTTATTTCAAGATTCTGGCAGACATTACAGCAAGCATTAGGAACTCGTCTAGACATGAGTACTGCCTATCATCCACAAACTGATGGGCAGAGCGAAAGGACAATACAAACGCTTGAAGACATGCTACGAGCATGTGTTATTGATTTCGGAAACAGTTGGGATCGACATCTACCATTAGCAGAATTTTCCTACAACAACAGCTACCATTCAAGCATTGAGATGGCGCCATTTGAAGCACTTTATGGTAGAAAGTGCAGGTCTCCGATTTGTTGGAGTGAAATGGGGGATAGACAGATTACGGGTCCGGAGATTATACAAGAAACTACCGAGAAGATCATCCAAATTCAACAACGGTTGAAAACCGCCCAAAGTCGACAAAAGAGCTACGCTGACATTAAAAGAAAAGATATAGAATTTGAAATTGGAGAGATGGTCATGCTTAAAGTTGCACCTTGGAAAGGCGTTGTTCGATTTGGTAAACGAGGGAAATTAAATCCAAGGTATATTGGACCATTCAAGATTATTGATCGTGTTGGACCAGTAGCTTACCGACTTGAGTTACCTCAACAACTCGCGGCTGTACATAACACTTTCCACGTCTCGAATTTGAAGAAATGTTTTGCAAAAGAAGATCTCACTATTCCGTTAGATGAAATCCAAATCAATGAAAAACTTCAATTCATCGAAGAACCCGTCGAAATAATGGATCGTGAGGTTAAAAGACTTAAGCAAAACAAGATACCAATTGTTAAGGTTTGATGGAATGCTCATAGAGGACCCGAGTTCACCTGGGAGCGTGAAGATCAGATGAAGAAGAAATACCCGCATCTATTTCCAGAAGATTCGTCAACACCTTCAACAGCTTAAAATTTCGGGACGAAATTTATTTAACGGGTAGGTACTGTAGTGACCCGAACTTTTCCATGTTTATATATATTAATTGAGATTGATATTTACATGATTAAATGTTTTCAACATGTTAAGCAATCAAACTTGTTTAGACTTGATTAATTGGAATATGTTTCATATAGACAATTGACCACCCAAGTTGACCGGTGATTCACGAACGTTAAAACTTGTAAAAACTATATGATGACATATATATGGATATATATATAGTTAACATGATACTATGATAAGTAAAAATATCATTAAGTATATTAACAATGAACTACATATGTAAAAACAAGACTACTAACTTAATGATTTTTAAACGAGACATATATGTAACGATTATCGTTGTAAAGACATTTAATGTATATATATCATATTAAGAGATATTCATACATGATAATATCATGATAATATAATAATTTAAAATCTCATTTGATATTATAAACATTGGGTTAACAACATTTAACAAGATCGTTAACCTAAAGGTTTCAAAACAACACTTACATGTAACGACTAACGATGACTTAACGACTCAGTTAAAATGTATATACATGTAGTGTTTTAATATGTATTTATACACTTTTGATAGACTTCAATACACTTATCAAAATACTTCTACTTAACAAAAATGCTTACAATTACATCCTCGTTCAGTTTCATCAACAATTCTACTCGTATGCACCCGTATTCGTACTCGTACAATACACAACTTTTAGATGTATGTACTATTGGTATATACACTCCAATGATCAGCTCTTAGCAGCCCATGTGAGTCACCTAACACATGTGGGAACCATCATTTGGCAACTAGCATGAAATATCTCATAAAATTACAAAAATATGAGTAATCATTCATGACTTATTTACATGAAAACAAAATTACATATCCTTTATATCTAATCCATACACCAATGACCAAAAACACCTACAAACACTTTCATTCTTCAATTTTCTTCATCTAATTGATCTCTCTCAAGTTCTATCTTCAAGTTCTAAGTGTTCTTCATAAATTCCAAAAGTTCTAGTTTCATAAAATCAAGAATACTTTCAAGTTTGCTAGCTCACTTCCAATCTTGTAAGGTGATCATCCTGAAATGTCCCGTTCTTATTGACTAAAAACGTTCCATATTAATTGATTTCGTTGCGAGGTTTTGACCTCTATATGAGACGTTTTTCAAAGACTGCATTCATTTTTAAAACAAACCATAACCTTTATTTCATAGATAAAGGTTTTAAAAAGCTTTACGTAGATTATCAAATAATGATAATCTAAAATATCCTGTTTACACACGACCATTACATAATGGTTTACAATACAAATATGTTACAACAAAATAAGTTTCTTGAATGCAGTTTTTACACAATATCATACAAGCATGGACTCCAAATCTCGTCCTTATTTAAGTATGCGACAGCGGAAGCTCTTAATAATCACCTGAGAATAAACATGCTTAAAACGTCAACAAAAATGTTGGTGAGTTATAGGTTTAACCTATATATATCAAATCATAATAATAGACCACAAGATTTCATATTTCAATACACATCCCATACATAGAGATAAAAATCATTCATATGGTGAACACCTGGTAACCGACATTAACAAGATGCATATATAAGAATATCCCCATCATTCCGGGACACCCTTCGGATATGATATAAATTTCGAAGTACTAAAGCATCCAGTACTTTGGATGGGGTTTGTTAGGCCCAATAGATCTATCTTTAGGATTCGCGTCAATTAGGGTGTCTGTTCCCTAATTCATAGATTACCAGACTTAATAAAAAGGGGCATATTCGTTTTCGATAATTCAACCATAGAATGTAGTTTCACGTACTTGTGTCTATTTTGTAAATCATTTATAAAACCTGCATGTATTCTCATCCCAAAAATATTAGATTTTAAAAGTGGGACTATAACTCACTTTCACAGATTTTTTTACTTCGTCGGGAAGTAAGACTTGGCCACTGGCTGATTCACGAACCTATAACAATATATACATATATATCAAAGTATGTTCAAAATATATTTACAACACTTTTAATATATTTTGATGTTTTAAGTTTATTAAGTCAGCTGTCCTCGTTAGTAACCTACAACTAGTTGTCCACAGTTAGATGTACAGAAATAAATCGATAAATATTATCTTGAATCAATCCACGACCCAGTGTATACGTATCTCAGTATTGATCACAACTCAAACTATATATATTTTGGAATCAACCTCAACCCTGTATAGCTAACTCCAACATTCACATATAGAGTGTCTATGGTTGTTCCGAAATATATATAGATGTGTCGACATGATAGGTCGAAACATTGTATACGTGTCTATGGTATCTCAAGATTACATAATATACAATACAAGTTGATTAAGTTATGGTTGGAATAGATTTGTTACCAATTTTCACGTAGCTAAAATGAGAAAAATTATCCAATCTTGTTTTACCCATAACTTCTTCATTTTAAATCCGTTTTGAGTGAATCAAATTGATATGGTTTCATATTGAACTCTATTTTATGAATCTAAACAGAAAAAGTATAGGTTTATAGTCGGAAAAATAAGTTACAAGTCGTTTTTGTAAAGGTAGTCATTTCAGTCGAAAGAACGACGTCTAGATGACCATTTTAGAAAACATACTTCCACTTTGAGTTTAACCATATTTTTTGGATATAGTTTCATGTTCATAATAAAAATCATTTTCTCAGAATAACAACTTTTAAATCAAAGTTTATCATAGTTTTTAATTAACTAACCCAAAACAGCCCGCGGTGTTACTACGACGGCGTAAATCCGGTTTTACGGTGTTTTTCGTGTTTCCAGGTTTTAAATCATTAAGTTAGCATATAATATAGATATAGAACATGTGTTTAGTTGATTTTAAAAGTCAAGTTAGAAGGATTAACTTTTGTTTGCGAACAAGTTTAGAATTAACTAAACTATGTTCTAGTGATTACAAGTTTAAACCTTCGAATAAGATAGCTTTATATGTATGAATCGAATGATGTTATGAACGTCATTACTACCTCAAATTCCTTGGATAAACCTACTGGAAAAGAGAAAAATGGATCTAGCTTCAATGGATCCTTGGATGGCTCGAAGTTCTTTGAAGCAGAATCATGATACGAAAACAAGTTCAAGTAAGATCATCACTTGAAATAAGATTATTATAGTTATAGAAATTGAACCAAATTTTGAATATGATTATTACCATGTATTAGAATGATAACCTACTGTAAGAAAAAAAAATTTCTTGAGGTTGGATGATCACCTTACAAGATTGGAAGTGAGCTAGCAAACTTGAAAGTATTCTTGATTTTATGAAACTAGAACTTTTGGAATTTATGAAGAACACTTAGAACTTGAAGATAGAACTTGAGAGAGATCAATTAGATGAAGAAAATTGAAGAATGAAAGTGTTTGTAGGTGTTTTTGGTCGTTGGTGTATGGATTAGATATAAAGGATATGTTATTTTGTTTTCATGTAAATAAGTCATGAATGATTACTCATATTTTTGTAATTTTATGAGATATTTCATGCTAGTTTCCAAATGATGGTTCCCGCATGTGTTAGGTGACTCACATGGGCTGCTAAGAGCTGATCATTGGAGTGTATATACCAATAGTACATACATCTAAAAGCTGTGTATTGTACGAGTACGAATACGGGTGCATACGAGTAGAATTGTTGATGAAACTGAACGAGGATGTAATTGTAAGCATTTTTGTTAAGTAGAAGTATTTTGATAAGTGTCTTGAAGTCTTTCAAAAGTGTATAAATACATATTAAAACACTACATGTATATACATTTTAACTGAGTCGTTAAGTCATCGTTAGTCGTTACATGTAAGTGTTGTTTTGAAACCTTTAGGTTAACGATCTTGTTAAATGTTGTTAACCCAATGTTTATAATATCAAATGAGATTTTAAATTATTATATTATCATGATATTATCATGTATGAATATCTCTTAATATGATATATATACATTAAATGTCGTTACAACGATAATCGTTACATATATGTCTCGTTTCAAAATCATTAAGTTAGTAGTCTTGTTTTTACATATGTAGTTCATTGTTAATATACTTAATGATATGTTTACTTATCATAATATAATGTTAACTATATATATAACCATATATATGTCATCATATAGTTTTTACAAGTTTTAACGTTCGTGAATCACCGGTCAACTTGGGTGGTCAATTGTCTATATGAAACCTATTTCAATTAATCAAGTCTTAACAAGTTTGATTGCTTAACATGTTAGAAACATTTAATCATGTAAATATCAATCTCAATTAATATATATAAACTTGGAAAAGTTCGGGTCACTACAGTACCTACCCGTTAAATAAATTTCGTCCCGAAATTTTAAGCTGTTGAAGGTGTTGACGAATCTTCTGGAAATAGATGCGGGTATTTCTTCTTCATCTGATCTTCACGCTCCCAGGTGAACTCGGGTCCTCTACGAGCATTCCATCGAACCTTAACAATTGGTATCTTGTTTTGCTTAAGTCTTTTAACCTCACGATCCATTATTTCGACGGGTTCTTCGATGAATTGAAGTTTTTCGTTGATTTGGATTTCATCTAACGGAATAGTGAGATCTTCTTTAGCAAAACATTTCTTCAAATTCGAGACGTGGAAAGTGTTATGTACAGCCGCGAGTTGTTGAGGTAACTCAAGTCGGTAAGCTACTGGTCCGACACGGTCAATAATCTTGAATGGTCCAATATACCTTGGATTTAATTTCCCTCGTTTACCAAATCGAACAACGCCTTTCCAAGGTGCAACTTTAAGCATGACCATCTCTCCAATTTCAAATTCTATATCTTTTCTTTTAATGTCAGCGTAGCTCTTTTGTCGACTTTGGGCGGTTTTCAACCGTTGTTGAATTTGGATGATCTTCTCGGTAGTTTCTTGTATAATCTCCGGACCCGTAATCTGTCTATCCCCCACTTCACTCCAACAAATCGGAGACCTGCACTTTCTACCATAAAGTGCTTCAAACGGCGCCATCTCAATGCTTGAATGGTAGCTGTTGTTGTAGGAAAATTCTGCTAACGGTAGATGTCGATCCCAACTGTTTCCGAAATCAATAACACATGCTCGTAGCATGTCTTCAAGCGTTTGTATCGTCCTTTCGCTCTGCCCATCAGTTTGTGGATGATAGGCAGTACTCATGTCTAGACGAGTTCCTAATGCTTGCTGTAATGTCTGCCAGAATCTTGAAATAAATCTGCCATCCCTATCAGAGATAATAGAGATTGGTATTCCATGTCTGGAGACGACTTCCTTCAAATACAGTCGTGCTAACTTCTCCATCTTGTCATCTTCTCTTATTGGCAGGAAGTGTGCTGATTTGGTGAGACGATCAACTATTACCCAAATAGTATCAAAACCACTTGCAGTCCTTGGCAATTTAGTGATGAAATCCATGGTAATGTTTTCCCATTTCCATTCCGGGATTTCGGGTTGTTGAAGTAGACCTGATGGTTTCTGATGCTCAGCTTTGACCTTAGAACACGTCAAACATTCTCCTACGTATTTAGCAACATCGGCTTTCATACCCGGCCACCAAAAATGTTTCTTGAGATCCTTGTACATCTTCCCCGTTCCAGGATGTATTGAGTATCTGGTTTTATGAGCTTCTCTAAGTACCATTTCTCTCATATCTCCAAATTTTGGTACCCAAATCCTTTCAGCCCTATACCGGGTTCCGTCTTCCCGAATATTAAGATGCTTCTCCGATCCTTTGGGTATTTCATCCTTTAAATTTCCCTCTTTTAAAACTCCTTGTTGCGCCTCCTTTATTTGAGTAGTAAGGTTATTATGAATCATTATATTCATAGATTTTACTCGAATGGGTTCTCTGTCCTTCCTGCTCAAGGCATCGGCTACCACATTTGCCTTCCCCGGGTGGTAACGAATCTCAAAGTCGTAATCATTCAATAATTCAATCCACCTACGCTGCCTCATATTCAGTTGTTTCTGATTAAATATGTGTTGAAGACTTTTGTGGTCGGTATATATAATACTTTTGACCCCATATAAGTAGTGCCTCCAAGTCTTTAATGCAAAAACAACCGCGCCTAATTCCAAATCATGCGTCGTATAATTTTGTTCGTGAATCTTCAATTGTCTAGACGCATAAGCAATCACCTTCGTTCGTTGCATTAATACACAACCGAGACCTTGCTTTGATGCATCACAATAAATCACAAAATCATCATTCCCTTCAGGCAATGACAATATAGGTGCCGTAGTTAGCTTTTTCTTCAATAACTGAAACGCTTTCTCTTGTTCATCATTCCATTCAAATTTCTTCCCTTTATGCGTTAATGCAGTCAAGGGTTTTGCTATTCTGGAAAAGTCTTGAATGAACCTTCTGTAGTAACCAGCTAGTCCTAAAAACTGGCGTATGTGTTTCGGAGTTTTCGGGGTTTCCCACTTTTCAACAGTTTCTATCTTTGCCGGATCCACCTTAATACCTTCTTTGTTCACTATGTGACCGAGGAATTGAACTTCTTCCAACCAAAATGCACACTTTGAAAACTTAGCGTACAATTCTTCCTTCCTCAATACTTCTAACACCTTTCTCAAATGTTCACCGTGTTCTTGGTCATTCTTTGAGTAAATAAGTATGTCATCAATGAAAACAATGACAAACTTGTCAAGGTATGGTCCACACACTCGGTTCATAAGGTCCATGAACACATCTGGTGCATTAGTTAAACCAAACGGCATGACCATAAACTCGTAATGACCGTAACGTGTTCTGAAAGCAGTCTTTGGAATATCATCTTCTTTCACCCGCATTTGATGATACCCGGAACGTAAGTCAATCTTTGAATAAACAGACGAGCCTTGTAGTTGATCAAATAAGTCATCGATTCTCGGTAGTGGGTAGCGGTTCTTGATGGTAAGTTTGTTCAACTCTCGGTAGTCGATACACAACCTGAATGTACCATCTTTCTTCTTGACAAACAAAACAGGAGCTCCCCACGGTGATGTGCTTGGTCGAATGAAACCACGCTCTAAAAGTTCATGTAATTGGCTTTGTAGTTCTTTCATCTCGCTGGGTGCGAGTCTGTAAGGAGCACGAGCTATTGGTGCAGCTCCTGGTACAAGATCTATTTGAAATTCAACGGATCGATGTGGGGGTAATCCCGGTAATTCTTTCGGAAATACATCAGGAAATTCTTTTGCGACGGGAACATCATTGATGCTCTTTTCTTCAGTTTGTACTTTCTCGACGTGTGCTAGAACAGCATAGCAACCTTTTCTTATTAGTTTTTGTGCTTTCAAATTACTAATAAGATGTAGCTTCGTGTTGCCCTTTTCTCCGTACACCATTAAGGGTTTTCCTTTTTCTCGTATAATGCGAATTGCATTTTTGTAACAAACGATCTCCGCTTTCACTTCTTTCAACCAGTCCATACCGATTATCACATCAAAACTCCCTAACTCTACTGGTATCAAATCAATCTTAAATGTTTCGCTAACCAGTTTAATTTCTCGATTCCGACATATATTATCTGCTGAAATTAATTTACCATTTGCTAATTCGAGTAAAAATTTACTATCCAAAGGCGTCAATGGACAACTTAATTTAGCACAAAAATCTCTACTCATATAGCTTCTATCCGCACCCGAATCAAATAAAACGTAAGCAGATTTATTGTCAATAAGAAACGTACCCGTAACAAGCTCCGGGTCTTCCTGTGCCTCTGCCGCATTAATATTGAAAACTCTTCCACGGCCTTGTCCATTCGTGTTCTCCTGGTTCGGGCAATTTCTAATAATGTGGCCCGGTTTTCCACATTTATAACAAACTACATTGGCATAACTTGCTCCGACACTACTTGCTCCGCCATTACTCGTTCCGACACCATTTGTTCCTTTCGTTCTATTAACCCCTGGTCCGTAGACCTCACACTTCGCCGCGCTATGACCATTTCTTTTACACTTGTTGCAAAATTTGGTGCAGAACCCCGAGTGATTCTTTTCACACCTTTGGCATAGCTGCTTCTGATTGTTGTTGTTGTTACGGTTATTATTGTTGTTGGGATGATTGTTGTAGTTGCTGTTGTTGTTGTTGTTTTTGTTGGGCCGTTTGTTGTAGTTGCGATTGATGTTGCGATTGTTGGGATAATTGTTGCGATTATTGTTGTAATTGTTGTTGCTGTTGTATTGGTGATTCTTATCACCGTTTTCCTCCCACTTTCTTTTGACTTGCTTCACATTGGCCTCTTCAGCAGTCTGTTCTTTAATTCTTTCTTCAATTTGGTTCACGAGTTTGTGAGCCATTCTACATGCCTGTTGTATGGAGGCGGGCTCGTGTGAACTTATATCTTCTTGGATTCTTTCCGGTAATCCTTTCACAAACGCGTCGATCTTCTCTTCCTCATCTTCGAATGCTCCCGGACACAATAGGCACAATTCTGTGAATCGTCTTTCGTACGTGGTAATATCAAATCCTTGGGTTCGTAACCCTCTAAGTTCTGTCTTTAGCTTATTGACCTCGGTTCTGGGACGGTACTTCTCGTTCATCAAGTGCTTGAATGCTGACCACGGTAGTGCGTACGCATCGTCTTGTCCAACTTGCTCTAGATAGGTATTCCACCATGTTAACGCAGAACCTGTGAAGGTATGCGTAGCGTACTTTACTTTGTCCTCTTCAGTACACTTACTTATGGCAAACACCGATTCGACCTTCTCGGTCCACCGTTTCAATCCGATCGGTCCTTCAGTTCCATCAAATTCCAAAGGTTTGCAGGCAGTGAATTCTTTGTAGGTGCATCCTACACGATTTCCTGTACTGCTAGATCCAAGGTTATTGTTGGTATGTATCGCAGCCTGTACTGCGGCTATGTTTGAAGCTAGAAAAGTACGGAATTCCTCTTCATTCATATTCACGGTGTGTCGAGTAGTCGGTGCCATTTCCTTCAAAATAGTTAAATGGAACAAGTTAATCATACAGAATATTAAGAGTAGTTAATAGTATTTCGTAGCATAATATGAACTCATTTATAAAAGCTTTTTCTTCATATTAGCGTTTTATAAGTTTAAATTCGGGTAGTACCTACCCGTTAAGTTCATACTTAGTAGCTAATATACAATTCAACTACTACAATTCTATATGAAAAACTGATTATAATAATATTTCGCGTTCAAACTTTTATACAATATTTTACAAACTTACAATACCGCTTATTTTACATAAAGCATGAAATATAGCACACAATAACTTTGATACAAGATAGTTGTGAAGATAATTCTAGCTAGTACACAAGTCGTTCAGCAAAGGCAATAAAGACACGTAATTCATACGTCCAGAAACAAGTCATGCATTCTGGTTTTACTAGGACTACTTCCCATCCTTGGTCTTGTGCAACATAACCGTTATGGCCGTTGATAAGACAGCGTGTTGTAGCGTCATCAAAGGGACGAGGGTTACGTAATGTCCAACAGTCCCGTAATAATCTAAAAACCTCATTTCTTACCCCAATTACCGACTCCGTCACTTGTGGAAACGTTTTGTTTAATAGTTGTAGCCCGATGTTCTTGTTCTCACTTTGGTGAGAAGCGAACATTACTAATCCGTAAGCATAACACGCTTCTTTATGTTGCATGTTAGCCGCTTTTTCTAAATCACGAAGTCCAATATTCGGATATATTGAGTCAAAATAATTTCTTAACCCGTTGCGTAAAATAGCATTTGGGTTCCCCGCAATATATGCGTCAAAGTAAACACATCGTAACTTATGGGTTTCCCAATGTGATATCCCCCATCTTTCAAACGAAAGTCTCTTATAAACCAAGACATTCTTGAAACGTTCTTCGAATGTCTTACAAACTGATCTCGCCTTTAATAGTTGTGCCGAGGAATTCTGACCGACTCTAGACAAGATTTCATTAATCATGTCTCCGGGTAGGTCTCTTAAAATATTGGGTTGTCTATCCATTTTGTGTTTTTAAACTGTAAAATAAACAAGAGTTAGATTCATGAAAAAAATACTTATTAATACAAGCAATTTTTACATATATCATAAAGCATAAGCACACTATATTACATATATTACACCACACGAATACAACTATCTTATTCCGACTCGCTCGTTTCTTCTTCTTCGGTTTTGGTTCGTTTTGCCAAGTTTCTAGGGATATATGATGTTCCCCTAATACGAGCCGTAATTTTCCACATTGGTTTAGAAAAACCTGGTGGTTTAGAGGTTCCCGGGTCATTGTTACAACTTAAGGACTTCGGGGGTTGATGATACATATAAAGTTCATCGGGGTTGGAATTAGATTTCTCTATTTTTATGCCCTTTCCCTTATTATTTTCTTTTTCCTTTTTAAATTCAGTTGGGGTAATTTCTATAACATCATCGGAATTCTCGTCGGAATCCGATTCATCGGAGAATTGGTAATCCTCCCAATATTTTGCTTCCTTGGCGGAAACACCATTGACCATAATTAACATTGGTCGGTTGGTTGAGGATTTTCTTTTACTTAACCGTTTTATTATTTCCCCCACCGGTTCTATTTCTTCATCCGGTTCCGATTCTTCTTCCGGTTCCGATTCTTCTTCCGGTTCCGACTCTTCTTCCGGTTCCTCTTCGGGAACTTGTGAATCAGTCCACGAATCATTCCAATTTACATTTGACTCTTCATTATTATTAGGTGAGTCAATGGGACTTGTTCTAGAGGTAGACATCTATCACATAATATCAAACGCGTTAAGAGATTAATATATCACATAATATTCACATGTTAAAAATATATAGTTTCCAACAAAATTTGTTAAGCAATCATTTTTCAAGTAAACACGGTCGAAGTCCAGACTCACTAATGCATCCTAACAAACTCGATAAGACACACTAATGCAAAATTCTGGTTCTCTAAGACCAACGCTCGGATACCAACTGAAATGTCCCGTTCTTATTGACTAAAAACGTTCCATATTAATTGATTTCGTTGCGAGGTTTTGACCTCTATATGAGACGTTTTTCAAAGACTGCATTCATTTTTAAAACAAACCATAACCTTTATTTCATAGATAAAGGTTTTAAAAAGCTTTACGTAGATTATCAAATAATGATAATCTAAAATATCCTGTTTACACACGACCATTACATAATGGTTTACAATACAAATATGTTACAACAAAATAAGTTTCTTGAATGCAGTTTTTACACAATATCATACAAGCATGGACTCCAAATCTCGTCCTTATTTAAGTATGCGACAGCGGAAGCTCTTAATAATCACCTGAGAATAAACATGCTTAAAACGTCAACAAAAATGTTGGTGAGTTATAGGTTTAACCTATATATATCAAATCATAATAATAGACCACAAGATTTCATATTTCAATACACATCCCATACATAGAGATAAAAATCATTCATATGGTGAACACCTGGTAACCGACATTAACAAGATGCATATATAAGAATATCCCCATCATTCCGGGACACCCTTCGGATATGATATAAATTTCGAAGTACTAAAGCATCCAGTACTTTGGATGGGGTTTGTTAGGCCCAATAGATCTATCTTTAGGATTCGCGTCAATTAGGGTGTCTGTTCCCTAATTCATAGATTACCAGACTTAATAAAAAGGGGCATATTCGATTTCGATAATTCAACCATAGAATGTAGTTTCACGTACTTGTGTCTATTTTGTAAATCATTTATAAAACCTGCATGTATTCTCATCCCAAAAATATTAGATTTTAAAAGTGGGACTATAACTCACTTTCACAGATTTTTTTACTTCGTCGGGAAGTAAGACTTGGCCACTGGCTGATTCACGAACCTATAACAATATATACATATATATCAAAGTATGTTCAAAATATATTTACAACACTTTTAATATATTTTGATGTTTTAAGTTTATTAAGTCAGCTGTCCTCGTTAGTAACCTACAACTAGTTGTCCACAGTTAGATGTACAGAAATAAATCGATAAATATTATCTTGAATCAATCCACGACCCAGTGTATACGTATCTCAGTATTGATCACAACTCAAACTATATATATTTTGGAATCAACCTCAACCCTGTATAGCTAACTCCAACATTCACATATAGAGTGTCTATGGTTGTTCCGAAATATATATAGATGTGTCGACATGATAGGTCGAAACATTGTATACGTGTCTATGGTATCTCAAGATTACATAATATACAATACAAGTTGATTAAGTTATGGTTGGAATAGATTTGTTACCAATTTTCACGTAGCTAAAATGAGAAAAATTATCCAATCTTGTTTTACCCATAACTTCTTCATTTTAAATCCGTTTTGAGTGAATCAAATTGCTATGGTTTCATATTGAACTCTATTTTATGAATCTAAACAGAAAAAGTATAGGTTTATAGTCGGAAAAATAAGTTACAAGTCGTTTTTGTAAAGGTAGTCATTTCGGTCGAAAGAACGACGTCTAGATGACCATTTTAGAAAACATACTTCCACTTTGAGTTTAACCATAATTTTTGGATATAGTTTCATGTTCATAATAAAAATCATTTTCTCAGAATAACAACTTTTAAATCAAAGTTTATCATAGTTTTTAATTAACTAACCCAAAACAGCCCGCGGTGTTACTACGACGGCGTAAATCCGGTTTTACGGTGTTTTTCGTGTTTCCAGGTTTTAAATCATTAAGTTAGAATATCATATAGATATAGAACATGTGTTTAGTTGATTTTAAAAGTCAAGTTAGAGGGATTAACTTTTGCTTGCGAACAAGTTTAGAATTAACTAAACTATGTTCTAGTGATTACAAGTTTAAACCTTCGAATAAGATAGTTTTATATGTATGAATCGAATGATGTTATGAACATCATTACTACCTTAAGTTCCTTGGATAAACCTACTGGAAAAGAGAAAAATGGATCTAGCTTCAATGGATCCTTGGATGGCTCGAAGTTCTTTGAAGCAGAATCATGACACGAAAACAAGTTCAAGTAAGATCATCACTTGAAATAAGATTATTATATTTATAGAAATTGAACCAAAGTTTGAATATGATTATTACCTTGTATTAGAATGATAACCTACTGTAAGAAAAAAAAATTCTTGAGGTTGGATGATCACCTTACAAGATTGGAAGTGAGCTAGCAAACTTGAAAGTATTCTTGATTTTATGAAACTAGAACTTTTGGAATTTATGAAGAACACTTAGAACTTGAAGATAGAACTTGAGAGAGATCAATTAGATGAAGAAAATTGAAGAATGAAAGTGTTTGTAGGTGTTTTTGGTCGTTGGTGTATGGATTAGATATAAAGGATATGTTATTTTGTTTTCATGTAAATAAGTCATGAATGATTACTCATATTTTTGTAATTTTATGAGATATTTCATGCTAGTTGCCAAATGATGGTTCCCACATGTGTTAGGTGACTCACATGGGCTGCTAAGAGCTGATCATTGGAGTGTATATACCAATAGTACATACATCTAAAAGCTGTGTATTGTACGAGTACGAATACGGGTGCATACGAGTAGAATTGTTGATGAAACTGAACGAGGATGTAATTGTAAGCATTTTTGTTAAGTAGAAGTATTTTGATAAGTGTCTTGAAGTCTTTCAAAAGTGTATAAATACATATTAAAACACTACATGTATATACATTTTAACTGAGTCGTTAAGTCATCGTTAGTCGTTACATGTAAGTGTTGTTTTGAAACCTTTAGGTTAACGATCTTGTTAAATGTTGTTAACCCAATGTTTATAATATCAAATGAGATTTTAAATTATTATATTATCATGATATTATCATGTATGAATATCTCTTAATATGATATATATACATTAAATGTCGTTACAACGATAATCGTTACATATATGTCTCGTTTCAAAATCATTAAGTTAGTAGTCTTGTTTTTACATATGTAGTTCATTGTTAATATACTTAATGATATGTTTACTTATCATAATATAATGTTAACTATATATATAACCATATATATGTCATCATATAGTTTTTACAAGTTTTAACGTTCGTGAATCACCGGTCAACTTGGGTGGTCAATTGTCTATATGAAACCTATTTCAATTAATCAAGTCTTAACAAGTTTGATTGCTTAACATGTTGGAAACATTTAATCATGTAAATATCAATCTCAATTAATATATATAAACATGGAAAAGTTCGGGTCACTACACATCCAACCTCAAGAAATCTTTGTTTCTTACAGTAGGTTATCATTCTAATACAAGGTAATAATCATATTCAAACTTTGGTTCAATTTCTATAACTATAACAATCTTATTTCAAGTGATGATCTTACTTGAACTTGTTTTCGTGTCATGATTCTGCTTCAAGAACTTCGAGCCATCCAAGGATCCATTGAAGCTAGATCCATTTTTCTCTTTTCCAGTAGGTTTATCCAAGGAAATTAAGGTAGTAATGATGTTCATAACATCATTCGATTCATACATATAAAGCTATCTTATTCGAAGGTTTAAACTTGTAATCACTAGAACATAGTTTAGTTAATTCTAAACTTGTTCGCAAACAAAAGTTAATCCTTCTAACTTGACTTTTAAAATCAACTAAACACATGTTCTATATCTATATGATATGCTAACTTAATGATTTAAAACCTGGAAACACGAAAAACACCGTAAAACCGGATTTACGCCGTCGTAGTAACACCGCGGGCTGTTTTGGGTTAGTTAATTAAAAACTATGATAAACTTTGATTTAAAAGTTGTTATTCTAAGAAAATGATTTTTATTATGAACATGAAACTATATCCAAAAAATATGGTTAAACTCAAAGTGGAAGTATGTTTCCTAAAATGGTCATCTAGACGTCGTTCTTTCGACTGAAATGACTACCTTTACAAAAACGACTTGTAACTTATTTTTCCGACTATAAACCTATACTTTTTCTGTTTAGATTCATAAAATAGATTTCAATATGAAACCATAGCAATTTGATTCACTCAAAACGGATTTAAAATGAATAAGTTATGGGTAAAACAAGATTGGATAATTTTTCTCATTTTAGCTACGTGAAAATTGGTAACAAATCTATTCCAACCATAACTTAATCAACTTGTATTGTATATTATGTAATCTTGAGATACCATAGACACGTATACAATGTTTCGACCTATCATGTCGACACATCTATATATATTTCGGAATAACCATAGACACTCTATATGTGAATGTTGGAGTTAGCTATACAGGGTTGAGGTTGATTCCAAAATATATATAGTTTGAGTTGTGATCAATACTGAGATACGTATACACTGGGTCGTGGATTGATTCAAGATAATATTTATTGATTTATTTCTGTACATCTAACTGTGGACAACTAGTTATAGGTTACTAACGAGGACAACTGACTTAATAAACTTAAAACATCAAAATATATTAAAAGTGTTGTAAATATATTTTGAACATACTTTAATATATATGTATATATTGTTATAGGTTCGTGAATCAACAGTGGCCAAGTCTTACTTCCCGACGAAGTAAAAATCTGTGAAAGTGAGTTATAGTCCCACTTTTAAAATCTAATATTTTTGGGATGAGAATACATGCAGGTTTTATAAATGATTTACAAAATAGACACAAGTACGTGAAACTACATTCTATGGTTGAATTATCGAAATCGAATATGCCCCTTTTTATTAAGTCTGGTAATCTAAGAATTAGGGAACAGACACCCTAATTGACGCGAATCCTAAAGATAGATCTATTGGGCCTAACAAACCCCATCCAAAATACCGGATGCTTTAGTACTTCGAAATTTATATCATATCCGAAGGGTGTCCCGGAATGATGGGGATATTCTTATATATGCATCTTGTTATTGTCGGTTACCAGGTGTTCACCATATCAATGATTTTTATCTCTATGTATGGGATGTGTATTGAAATATGAAATCTTGTGGTCTATTGTTACGATTTGATATATATAGGTTAAACCTATAACTCACCAACATTTTTGTTGACGTTTAAAGCATGTTTATTCTCAGGTGAATATTAAGAGCTTCCGCTGTTGCATACTAAAATAAGGACAAGATTTGGAGTCCATGTTTGTATGATATTGTGTAAAAACTGCATTCAAGAAACTGATTTCGATGTAACATATTTGTATTGTAAACCATTATGTAATGGTCGTGTGTAAACAGGATATTTTAGATTATCATTATTTGATAATCTACGTAAAGCTTTTTAAACCTTTACTTATGAAATAAAGGTTATGGTTTGTTTTAAAAATGAATGCAGTCTTTGAAAAACGTCTCATATAGAGGTCAAAACCTCGCAACGAAATCAATTAATATGGAACGTTTTTAATCAATAAGAACGGGACATTTCAGTTGGTATCCGAGCGTTGGTCTTAGAGAACCAGAAAATTTGCATTAGTGTGTCTTATCGAGTTTGTTAGGATGCATTAGTGAGTCTGGACTTCGACCGTGTTTTCTTTAAAAATGATTGCTTAACATTTTTGTTGGAAACTATATATTTTTAACATATGAATATTATGTGATATATTAATCTCTTAACGTGTTTGATATTATGTGATAGATGTCTACCTCTAGAACAAGTCCCATTGACTCACCTAATAATAATGAAGAGTCAAATGTAAATTGGAATGATTTGTGGACTGATTCACAAGTTCCCGAAGAGGAACCGGAAGAAGAGTCGGAACCGGAAGAAGAATCGGAACCGGAAGAAGAATCGGAACCGGATGAAGAAATAGAACCGGTGGGGGAAATAATAAAACGGTTAAGTAAAAGAAAATCCTCAACCAACCGACCAAAGTTAATTATGGTCAATGGTGTTTCCGCCAAGGAAGCAAAATATTGGGAGGATTACCAATTCTCCGATGAATCGGATTCCGACGAGAATTCCGATGATGTTATAGAAATTACCCCAACTGAATTTAAAAAGGCAAAAGAAAATAATAAGGGAAAGGGCATAAAAATAGAGAAATCTAATTCCAACCCCGATGAACTTTATATGTATCGTCAACCTCCGAAGTCCTTAAGTTGTAACAATGACCCGGGAACCTCTAAACCACCAGGTTTTTCTAAACCAATGTGGACAACGACGGCTCGTATTAGGGGAACATCATATATCCCTAGAAACTTGGCAAAACGAACCAAAACCGAAGAAGAAGAAACGAGCGAGTCGAAATAAGATAGTTGTATTCGTGTGGTGTAATATATGTAATATAGTGTTCTTATGCTTTATGATATATGTAAAAATTGCTTGTATTAATAAGTATTTTTTTATGAATCTAACTCTTGTCTATTTTACAGTTTAAAAACACAAAATGGATAGACAACCCAATATTTTAAGAGACCTACCCGGAGACATGATTGATGAAATCTTGTCTAGAGTCGGCCAGAATTCTTCGGCACAACTATTTAAGGCGAGATCAGTTTGTAAGACATTCGAAGAACGTTCCAAGAATGTCTTGGTTTATAAGAGACTTTCGTTTGAAAGATGGGGGATATCACATTGGGAAACCCATAAGTTACGATGTGTTTACTTTGACGCATATATTGCGGGGAACCCAAATGCTATTTTACGCAACGGGTTAAGAAATTATTTTGACTCAATATATCCGAATATTGGACTTCGTGATTTAGAAAAAGCGGCTAAGATGCAACATAAAGAAGCATGTTATGCTTACGGATTAGTAATGTTCGCTTCTCACCAAAGTGAGAACAAGAACATCGGGCTACAACTATTAAACAAAACGTTTCCACAAGTGACGGAGTCGGTAATTGGGGTAAGAAATGAGGTTTTTAGATTATTACGGGACTGTTGGACATTACGTAACCCTCGTCCCTTTGATGACGTTACAACACGCTGTCTTATCAACGGCCATAACGGTTATGTTGCACAAGACCAAGGATGGGAAGTAGTCCTAGTAAAACCAGAATGCATGACTTGTTTCTGGACGTATGAATTACGTGTCTTTATTGCCTTTGCTGAACGACTTGTGTACTAGCTAGAATTGTCTTCACAACTATCTTGTATCAAAGTTATTGTGTGCTATATTTCATGCTTTATGTAAAATAAGCGGTATTGTAAGTTTGTAAAATATTGTATAAAAGTTTGAACGCGAAATATTATTATAATCAGTTTTTCATATAGAATTGTAGTAGTTGAATTGTATATTAGCTACTAAGTATGAACTTAACGGGTAGGTACTACCCGAATTTAAACTTATAAAACGCTAATATGAAGAAAAAGCTTTTATAAATGAGTTCATATTATGCTACGAAATACTATTAACTACTCTTAATATTCTGTATGATTAACTTGTTCCATTTAACTATTTTGAAGGAAATGGCACCGACTACTCGACACACCGTGAATATGAATGAAGAGGAATTCCGTACTTTTCTAGCTTCAAACATAGCCGCAGTACAGGCTGCGCTACATACCAACAATAACCTTGGATCTAGCAGTACAGGAAATCGTGTAGGATGCACCTACAAAGAATTCACTGCCTGCAAACCTTTGGAATTTGATGGAACCGAAGGACCGATCGGATTGAAACGGTGGACCGAGAAGGTTGAATCGGTGTTTGCCATAAGTAAGTGTACTGAAGAGGACAAAGTGAAGTACGCTACGCATACCTTCACAGGTTCTGCGTTAACATGGTGGAATACCTATCTAGAGCAAGTGGGACAAGATGATGCGTACGCACTACCGTGGTCAGCATTCAAGCACTTGATGAACGAGAAGTACCGTCCCAGAACCGAGGTCAATAAGCTCAAGACAGAACTTAGAGGGTTACGAACCCAAGGATTTGATATTACCACGTACGAAAGACGATTCACAGAATTGTGCCTATTGTGTCCGGGAGCATTCGAAGATGAGGAAGAGAAGATCGACGCGTTTGTGAAAGGATTACCGGAAAGAATCCAAGAAGATATAAGTTCACACGAGCCCGCCTCCATACAACAGGCATGTAGAATGGCTCACAAACTAGTGAACCAGATTGAAGAAAGAATTAAAGAACAGACTGCTGAAGAGGCCAATGTGAAGCAAGTCAAAAGAAAGTGGGAGGAAAACGGTGATAAGAATCACCAATACAACAACAACAGCAATTACAACAATAATCGCAACAATTATCCCAACAATCGCAACATCAATCGCAACTACAACAAACGGCCCAACAACAACAACAACAACAACAACAGCAACTACAACAATCATCCCAACAACAATAATAACCGCAACAACAACAACAATCAGAAGCAGCTATGCCAAAGGTGTGAAAAGAATCACTCGGGGTTCTGCACCAAATTTTGCAACAAGTGTAAAAGAAATGGTCATAGCGCGGCGAAGTGTGAGGTCTACGGACCAGGGGTTAATAGAACGAAAGGAACAAATGGTGTCGGAACGAGTAATGGCGGAGCAAGTAGTGTCGGAGCAAGTTATGCCAATGTAGTTTGTTATAAATGTGGAAAACCAGGCCACATTATTAGAAATTGCCCGAACCAGGAGAACACGAATGGACAAGGCCGTGGAAGGGTTTTCAATATTAATGCGGTAGAGGCACAGGAAGACCCGGAGCTTGTTACGGGTACGTTTCTTATTGACAATAAATCTTCTTACGTTTTATTTGATTCGGGTGCGGATAGAAGCTATATGAGTAGAGATTTTTGTGCTAAATTAAGTTGTCCATTGACGCCTTTGGATAGTAAATTTTTACTCGAATTAGCAAATGGTAAATTAATTTCAGCAGATAATATATGTCGGAATCGAGAAATTAAACTGGTTAGCGAAACATTTAAGATTGATTTGATACCAGTAGAGTTAGGGAGTTTTGATGTGATAATCGGTATGGACTGGTTGAAAGAAGTGAAAGCGGAGATCGTTTGTTACAAAAATGCAATTCGCATTATACGAGAAAAAGGAAAACCCTTAATGGTGTACGGAGAAAAGGGCAACACGAAGCTACATCTTATTAGTAATTTGAAGGCACAAAAACTAATAAGAAAAGGTTGCTATGCTGTTCTAGCACACGTCGAGAAAGTACAAACTGAAGAAAAGAGCATCAATGATGTTCCCATTGCAAAAGAATTTCCCGATGTATTTCCGAAAGAATTACCGGGATTACCCCCACATCGATCCGTTGAATTTCAAATAGATCTTGTACCAGGAGCTGCACCAATAGCTCGTGCTCCTTACAGACTCGCACCCAGCGAGATGAAAGAACTGCAAAGCCAATTACAAGAACTTTTAGAGCATGGTTTCATTCGACCAAGCACATCACCGTGGGGAGCTCCTGTTTTGTTTGTCAAGAAGAAAGATGGTACATTCAGGTTGTTTATCGACTACCGAGAGTTGAACAAACTTACCATCAAGAACCGCTACCCACTACCGAGAATCGACGACTTATTTGATCAACTACAAGGCTCGTCTGTTTATTCAAAGATTGACTTACGTTCCGGGTATCATCAAATGCGGGTGAAAGAAGATGATATTCCAAAGACTGCTTTCAGAACACGTTACGGTCATTACGAGTTTATGGTCATGCCGTTTGGTTTAACTAATGCACCAGCTGTGTTCATGGACCTTATGAACCGAGTGTGTGGACCATACCTTGACAAGTTTGTCATTGTTTTCATTGATGACATACTTATTTACTCAAAGAATGACCAAGAACACGGTGAACATTTGAGAAAGGTGTTAGAAGTATTGAGGAAGGATGAATTGTACGCTAAGTTTTCAAAGTGTGCATTTTGGTTGGAAGAAGTTCAATTCCTCGGTCACATAGTGAACAAAGAAGGTATTAGGGTGGATCCGGCAAAGATAGAAACCGTTGAAAAGTGGGAAACCCCGAAAACTCCGAAACACATACGCCAGTTTTTAGGACTAGCTGGTTACTACAGAAGGTTCATCCAAGACTTTTCCAGAATAGCAAAACCCTTGACTGCATTAACGCATAAAGGGAAGAAATTTGAATGGAATGATGAACAAGAGAAAGCGTTTCAGTTATTGAAGAAAAAGCTAACTACGGCACCTATATTGTCATTGCCTGAAGGGAATGATGATTTTCTGATTTATTGTGATGCATCAAAGCAAGGTCTCGGTTGTGTATTAATACAACGAACGAAGGTGATTGCTTATGCGTCTAGACAATTGAAGATTCACGAACAAAATTATACGACGCATGATTTGGAATTAGGCGCGGTTGTTTTTGCATTAAAGACTTGGAGGCACTACTTATATGGGGTCAAAAGTATTATATATACCGACCACAAAAGTCTTCAACACATATTTAATCAGAAATAACTGAATATGAGGCAGCGTAGGTGGATTGAATTATTGAATGATTACGACTTTGAGATTCGTTACCACCCGGGGAAGGCAAATGTGGTAGCCGATGCCTTGAGCAGGAAGGACAGAGAACCCATTCGAGTAAAATCTATGAATATAATGATTCATAATAACATTACTACTCAAATAAAGGAGGCGCAACAAGGAGTTTTAAAAGAGGGAAATTTAAAGGATGAAATACCCAAAGGATCGGAGAAGCATCTTAATATTCGGGAAGACGGAACCCGGTATAGGGCTGAAAGGATTTGGGTACCAAAATTTGGAGATATGAGAGAAATGGTACTTAGAGAAGCTCATAAAACCAGATACTCAATACATCCTGGAACGGGGAAGATGTACAAGGATCTCAAGAAACATTTTTGGTGGCCGGGTATGAAAGCCGATGTTGCTAAATACGTAGGAGAATGTTTGACGTGTTCTAAGGTCAAAGCTGAGCATCAGAAACCATCAGGTCTACTTCAACAACCCGAAATCCCGGAATGGAAATGGGAAAACATTACCATGGATTTCATCACTAAATTGCCAAGGACTGCAAGTGGTTTTGATACTATTTGGGTAATAGTTGATCGTCTCACCAAATCAGCACACTTCCTACCAATAAGAGAAGATGACAAGATGGAGAAGTTAGCACGACTGTATTTGAAGGAAGTCGTCTCCAGACATGGAATACCAATCTCTATTATCTCTGATAGGGATGGCAGATTTATTTCAAGATTCTGGCAGACATTACAGCAAGCATTAGGAACTCGTCTAGACATGAGTACTGCCTATCATCCACAAACTGATGGGCAGAGCGAAAGGACGATACAAACGCTTGAAGACATGCTACGAGCATGTGTTATTGATTTCGGAAACAGTTGGGATCGACATCTACCGTTAGCAGAATTTTCCTACAACAACAGCTACCATTCAAGCATTGGGATGGCGCCGTTTGAAGCACTTTATGGTAGAAAGTGCAGGTCTCCGATTTGTTGGAGTGAAGTGGGGGATAGACAGATTACGGGTCCGGAGATTATACAAGAAACTACCGAGAAGATCATCCAAATTCAACAACGGTTGAAAACCGCCCAAAGTCGACAAAAGAGCTACGCTGACATTAAAAGAAAAGATATAAAATTTGAAATTGGAGAGATGGTCATGCTTAAAGTTGCACCTTGGAAAGGCGTTGTTCGATTTGGTAAACGAGGGAAATTAAATCCAAGGTATATTGGACCATTCAAGATTATTGATCGTGTCGGACCAGTAGCTTACCGACTAGAGTTACCTCAACAACTCGCGGCTGTACATAACACTTTCCACGTCTCGAATTTAAAGAAATGTTTTGCTAAAGAAGATCTCACTATTCCGTTAGATGAAATCCAAATCAACGAAAAACTTCAATTCATCGAAGAACCCGTCGAAATAATGGATCGTGAGGTTAAAAGACTTAAGCAAAACAAGATACCAATTGTTAAGGTTCGATGGAATGCTCGTAGAGGACCCGAGTTCACCTGGGAGCGTGAAGATCAGATGAAGAAGAAATACCCGCATCTATTTCCAGAAGATTCGTCAACACCTTCAACAGCTTAAAATTTCGGGACGAAATTTATTTAACGGGTAGGTACTGTAGTGACCCGAACTTTTCCATGTTTATATATATTAATTGAGATTGATATTTACATGATTAAATGTTTCCAACATGTTAAGCAATCAAACTTGTTAAGACTTGATTAATTGAAATATGTTTCATATAGACAATTGACCACCCAAGTTGATCGGTGATTCACGAACGTTAAAACTTGTAAAAACTATATGATGACATATATATGGATATATATATATAGTTAACATGATACGATGATAAGAAAACATATCATAAAGTATATTAACAATGAACTACATATGTAAAAACAAGACTACTAACTTAATGATTTTTAAACGAGACATATATGTAACGATTATCGTTGTAAAGACATTTAATGTATATATATCATATTAAGAGATATTCATACATGATAATATCATGATAATATAATAATTTAAAATCTCATTTGATATTATAAACATTGGGTTAACAACATTTAACAAGATCGTTAACCTAAAGGTTTCAAAACAACACTTACATGTAACGACTAACGATGACTTAACGACTCAGTTAAAATGTATATACATGTAGTGTTTTAATATGTATTTATACACTTTTGAAAGACTTCAATACACTTATCAAAATACTTCTACTTAACAAAAATGCTTACAATTACATCCTCGTTCAGTTTCATCAACAATTCTACTCGTATGCACCCGTATTCGTACTCGTACAATACACAACTTTTAGATGTATGTACTATTGGTATATACACTCCAATAATCAGCTCTTAGCAGCCCATGTGAGTCACCTAACACATGTGGGAACCATCATTTGGCAACTAGCATGAAATATCTCATAAAATTACAAAAATATGAGTAATCATTCATGACTTATTTACATGAAAACAAAATTACATATCCTTTATATCTAATCCATACACCAACGACCAAAAACACCTACAAACACTTTCATTCTTCAATTTTCTTCATCTAATTGATCTCTCTCAAGTTCTATCTTCAAGTTCTAAGTGTTCTTCATAAATTCCAAAAGTTCTAGTTTCATAAAATCAAGAATACTTTCAAGTTTGCTAGCTCACTTCCAATCTTGTAAGGTGATCATCCAACCTCAAGAAATCTTTGTTTCTTACAGTAGGTTATCATTCTAATACAAGGTAATAATCATATTCAAACTTTGGTTCAATTTCTATAACTATAACAATCTTATTTCAAGTGATGATCTTACTTGAACTTGTTTTCGTGTCATGATTCTGCTTCAAGAACTTCGAGCCATCCAAGGATCCATTGAAGCTAGATCCATTTTTCTCTTTTCCAGTAGGTTTATCCAAGGAAATTAAGGTAGTAATGATGTTCATAACATCATTCAATTCATACATATAAAGCTATCTTATTCGAAGGTTTAAACTTGTAATCACTAGAACATAGTTTAGTTAATTCTAAACTTGTTCGCAAACAAAAGTTAATCCTTCTAACTTGACTTTTAAAATCAACTAAACACATGTTCTATATCTATATGATATGCTAACTTAATAATTTAAAACCTGGAAACACGAAAAACACCGTAAAACCGGATTTACGCCGTCGTAGTAACACCGCGGGCTGTTTTGGGTTAGTTAATTAAAAACTATGATAAACTTTGATTTAAAAGTTGTTATTCTGAGAAAATGATTTTTATTATGAACATGAAACTATATCCAAAAATTATGGTTAAACTCAAAGTGGAAGTATGTTTCCTAAAATGGTCATCTGGACGTCGTTCTTTCGACTGAAATGACTACCTTTACAAAAACGACTTGTAACTTATTTTTCCGACTATAAACCTATACTTTTTCTGTTTAGATTCATAAAATAGATTTCAATATGAAACCATAGCAATTTGATTCACTCAAAACGGATTTAAAATGAATAAGTTATGGGTAAAACAAGATTGGATAATTTTTCTCATTTTAGCTACGTGAAAATTGGTAACAAATCTATTCCAACCATAACTTAATCAACTTGTATTGTATATTATGTAATCTTGAGATACCATAGACATGTATACAATGTTTCGACCTATCATGTCGACACATCTATATATATTTCGGAACAACCATAGACACTCTATATGTGAATGTTGGAGTTAGCTATACAGGGTTGAGGTTGATTCCAAAATATATATAGTTTGAGTTGTGATCAATACTGAGATACGTATACACTGGGTCGTGGATTGATTCAAGATAATATTTATTGATTTATTTCTGTACATCTAACTGTGGACAACTAGTTATAGGTTACTAACGAGGACAGCTGACTTAATAAACTTAAAACATCAAAATATATTAAAAGTGTTGTAAATATATTTTGAACATACTTTAATATATATGTATATATTGTTATAGGTTCGTGAATCAACAGTGGCCAAGTCTTACTTCCCGACGAAGTAAAAATCTGTGAAAGTGAGTTATAGTCCCACTTTTAAAATCTAATATTTTTGGGATGAGAATACATGCAGGTTTTATAAATGATTTACAAAATAGACACAAGTACGTGAAACTACATTCTATGGTTGAATTATCGAAATCGAATATGCCCCTTTTTATTAAGTCTGGTAATCTAAGAATTAGGGAACAGACACCCTAATTGATGCGAATCCTAAAGATAGATCTATTGGGCCTAACAAACCCCATCCAAAGTACCGGATGCTTTAGTACTTCGAAATTTATATCATATCCGAAGGGTGTCCCGGAATGATGGGGATATTCTTATATATGCATCTTGTTATTGTCGGTTACCAGGTGTTCACCATATCAATGATTTTTATCTCTATGTATGGGATGTGTATTGAAATATGAAATCTTGTGGTCTATTGTTACGATTTGATATATATAGGTTAAACCTATAACTCACCAACATTTTTGTTGACGTTTAAAGCATGTTTATTCTCAGGTGAATATTAAGAGCTTCCGCTGTTGCATACTAAAATAAGGACAAGATTTGGAGTCCATGTATGTATGATATTGTGTAAAAACTGCATTCAAGAAACTGATTTCGATGTAACATATTTGTATTGTAAACCATTATGTAATGGTCGTGTGTAAATAGGATATTTTAGATTATCATTATTTGATAATCTACGTAAAGCTTTTTAAACCTTTACTTATGAAATAAAGGTTATGGTTTGTTTTAAAAATGAATGCAGTCTTTGAAAAACGTCTCATATAGAGGTCAAAACCTCGCAACGAAATCAATTAATATGGAACGTTTTTAATCAATAAGAACGGGACATTTCATTAGGTGACTCACATGGGCTGCTAAGAGCTGATCATTAGGGTGTATATACTGTAGTGACCCGAACTTTTCCATGTTTATATATATATTAATTGAGATTGATATTTACATGATTAAATGTTTCCAATATGTTAAGCAATCAAACTTGTTAAGACTTGATTAATTGAAATATGTTTCATATAGACAATTGACCACCCAAGTTGACCGGTGATTCACGAACGTTAAAACTTGTAAAAACTATACGATGACATATATATGGTTATATATATAGTTAACATATTTTTATTATAAGTATGTATCTCATTAGGTATTTTAACAATGAGTTATATACATAAAAATGAGACTATTAATTTAAGAAACTCGAAAACGATATATATAACGATTATCGTTATAACAACGTCTTACTAGGTACATATGAATCATATTAAGATATTTATACACTTGGTTAATTATGTTAAATGATAAGTAAATATATTATTAAGTATATTAACAATGAAATACATATGTAAAAATAAGACTACTAACTTAATGATTTCGAAACGAGACATATATGTAACGATTATCGTTGTAACGACATTTAACTGTATATACATCATACTGAGATATATTATATATCATAATATCATGATAATATAACAATTTAACATCTCATTTGTTATAATAAACAATGGGTTAACAACATTCAACAAGATCATTAACCTAAAGGTTTCAAAACAACATTTACATGTAACGACTAACGATGACTTAACGACTCAGTTAAAATGTATATACATGTAGTATTTTAATATGTATTCATACACTTTTGAAAGACTTCAAGACACTTATCAAAATACTTCTACTTAACAAAAATGCTTACAATTACATCCTCGTTCAGTTTCATCAACAATTCTACTCGTATGTACCCGTATTCGTACTCGTACAATACACAGCTTTTAGATGTATGTACTATTGGTATATACACTCCAATGATCAGCTCTTATCAGCCCATGTGAGTCACCTAACACATGTGGGAACCATCATTTGGCAACTAGCATGAAATATCTCATAAAATTACAAAAATATGAGTAATCATTCATGACTTATTTACATGAAAACAAAATTACATATCCTTTATATCTAATCCATACACCAACGACCAAAAACACCTACAAACACTTTCATTCTTCAATTTTCTTCATCTAATTGATCTCTCTCAAGTTCTATCTTCAAGTTCTAAGTGTTCTTCATATATTCTACAAGTTCTAGTTACATAAAATCAAGAATACTTTCAAGTTTGCTAGCTCACTTCCAATCTTGTAAGGTGATCATCCAACCTCAAGAAATCTTTGTTTCTTACAGTAGGTTATCATTCTAATACAAGGTAATAATCATATTCAAACTTTGGTTCAATTTCTATAACTATAACAATCTTATTTCAAGTGATGATCTTACTTGAACTTGTTTTCGTGTCATGATTCTGCTTCAAGAACTTCGAGCCATCCAAGGATCCGTTGAAGCTAGATCCATTTTTCTCTTTTCCAGTAGGTTTATCCAAGGAATTTGAGGTAGTAATGACGTTCATAACATCATTCGATTCATACATATAAAGCTATCTTATTCGAAGGTTTAAACTTGTAATCACTAGAACATAGTTTAGTTAATTCTAAACTTGTTCGCAAACAAAAGTTAATCCTTCTAACTTGACTTTTAAAATCAACTAAACACATGTTCTATATCTATATTATATGCTAACTTAATGATTTAAAACCTGGAAACACGAAAAACACCGTAAAACCGGATTTACGCCGTCGTAGTAACACCGCGGGCTGTTTTGGGTTAGTTAATTAAAAACTATGATAAACTTTGATTTAAAAGTTGTTATTCTGAGAAAATGATTTTTATTATGAACATGAAACTATATCCAAAAAATATGGTTAAACTCAAAGTGGAAGTATGTTTTCTAAAATGGTCATCTAGACGTCGTTCTTTCGACTGAAATGACTACCTTTACAAAAACGACTTGTAACTTATTTTTCCGACTATAAACCTATACTTTTTCTGTTTAGATTCATAAAATAGAGTTCAATATGAAACCATATCAATTTGATTCACTCAAAACGGATTTAAAATGAAGAAGTTATGGGTAAAACAAGATTGGATAATTTTTCTCATTTTAGCTACGTGAAAATTGGTAACAAATCTATTCCAACCATAACTTAATCAACTTGTATTGTATATTATGTAATCTTGAGATACCATAGACACGTATACAATGTTTCGACCTATCATGTCGACACATCTATATATATTTCGGAACAACCATAGACACTCTATATGTGAATGTTGGAGTTAGCTATACAGGGTTGAGGTTGATTCCAAAATATATATAGTTTGAGTTGTGATCAATACTGAGATACGTATACACTGGGTCGTGGATTGATTCAAGATAATATTTATCGATTTATTTCTGTACATCTAACTGTGGACAACTAGTTGTAGGTTACTAACGAGGACAGCTGACTTAATAAACTTAAAACATCAAAATATATTAAAAGTGTTGTAAATATATTTTGAACATACTTTGATATATATGTATATATTGTTATAGGTTTGTGAATCAACCAGTGGCCAAGTCTTACTTCCCGACGAAGTAAAAATCTGTGAAAGTGAGTTATAGTCCCACTTTTAAAATCTAATATTTTTGGGATGAGAATACATGCAGGTTTTATAAATGATTTACAAAATAGACACAAGTACGTGAAACTACATTCCATGGTTGAATTATCGAATTCGAATATGCCCCTTTTTATTAAGTCTGGTAATCTAAGAATTAGGGAACAGACACCCTAATTGACGCGAATCCTAAAGATAGATCTATTGGGCTTAACAAACCCCATCCAAAGTACCGGATGCTTTAGTACTTCGAAATTTATATCATATCCGAAGGGTGTCCCGGAATGATGGGGATATTCTTATATATGCATCTTGTTAATGTCGGTTACCAGGTGTTCACCATATGAATGATTTTTATCTCTATGTATGGGATGTGTATTGAAATATGAAATCTTGTGGTCTATTATTATGATTTGATATATATAGGTTAAACCTATAACTCACCAACATTTTTGTTGACGTTTTAAGCATGTTTATTCTCAGGTGATTATTAAGAGCTTCCGCTGTCGCATACTTAAATAAGGACGAGATTTGGAGTCCATGCTTGTATGATATTGTGTAAAAACTGCATTCAAGAAACTTATTTTGTTGTAACATATTTGTATTGTAAACCATTATGTAATGGTCGTGTGTAAACAGGATATTTTAGATTATCATTATTTGATAATCTACGTAAAGCTTTTTAAAACCTTTATCTATGAAATAAAGGTTATGGTTTGTTTTAAAAATGAATGCAGTCTTTGAAAAACGTCTCATATAGAGGTCAAAACCTCGCAACGAAATCAATTAATATGGAACGTTTTTAATCAATAAGAACGGGACATTTCAGTTGGTATCCGAGCGTTGGTCTTAGAGAACCAGAATTTTGCATTAGTGTGTCTTATCGAGTTTGTTAGGATGCATTAGTGAGTCTGGACTTCGACCGTGTTTAGTTGAAAAATGATTGCTTAAAAAATTTTGTTGGAAACTATATATTTTTAACATGTGAATATTATGTGATATATTAATCTCTTAACGCGTTTGATATTATGTGATAGATGTCTACCTCTAGAACAAGTCCCATTGACTCACCCAATAATAATGAAGAGTCAAATGTAAATTGGAATGATTCGTGGACTGATTCACAAGTTCCCGAAGAGGAACCGGAAGAAGAGTCGGAACCGGAAGAAGAATCGGAACCGGAAGAAGAATCGGAACCGGATGAAGAAATAGAACCGGTGGGGGAAATAATAAAACGGTTAAGTACAAGAAAATCCTCAACCAACCGACTAAGGTTAATTATGGTCAATGGTGTTTCCGCCAAGGAAGCAAAATATTGGGAGGATTACCAATTCTCCGATGAATCGGATTCCGACGAGAATTCCGATGATGTTATAGAAATTACCCCAACTGAATTTAAAAAGGCAAAAGAAAATAATAAGGGAAAGGGCATAAAAATAGAGAAATCTAATTCCTACCCCGATGAACTTTATATGTATCGTCAACCCCCGAAGTCCTTAAGTTGTAACAATGACCCGGGAACCTCTAAACCACCAGGTTTTTCTAAACCAATGTGGAAAACAACGGCTCGTATTAGGGGAACATCATATATCCCTAGAAACTTGGCAAAACGAACCAAAACCGAAGAAGAAGAAACAAGCGAGTCGGAATAAGATAGTTGTATTCGTGTGGTGTAATATATGTAATATAGTGTGCTTATGCTTTATGATATATGTAAAAATTGCTTGTATTAATAAGTATTTTTTTTATGAATCTAACTCTTGTCTATTTTACAGTATAAAAACACAAAATGGATAGACAACCCAATATTTTAAGAGACCTACCCGGAGACATGATTGATGAAATCTTGTCTAGAGTCGGTCAGAATTCTTCGGCACAACTATTTAAGGCGAGATCAGTTTGTAAGACATTCGAAGAACGTTCCAAGAATGCCTTGGTTTATAAAAGGCTTTCGTTCGAAAGATGGGGGATATCACATTGGGAAATCCATAAGTTACGATATGTTTACTTTGACGCATATATTGCGGGGAACCCAAATGCTATTTTACGCAATGGGTTAAGAAATTATTTTGACTCAATATATCCGAATATTGGACTTCGTGATTTAGAAAAAGCGACTAACATGCAACATAAAGAAGCATGTTATGCTTACGGATTAGTAATGTTTGCTTCTCACCAAAGTGAGAACAAGAACATCGGGCTACAACTATTAAACAAAACGTTCCCACAAGTGACGGAGTCGGTAATTGGGGTAAGAAATGAGGTTTTTAGATTGTTACGGGACTGTTGGACATTACGTAACCCTCGTCCCTTTGACGACGTTACAACACGCTGTCTTATCAACGGCCATAACGGTTATGTTCCACAAGACCAAGGATGGGAAGTAGTCCTAGTAAAACCAGAATGCATGACTTGTTTTTGGATGTATGAATTACGTGTCTTTATTGTCTTTGCTGAAAGACTTGTGTACTAGCTAGAATTATCTTCACAACTATCTTGTATCAAAGTTATTGTGTGCTATATTTCATGCTTTATGTAAAATAAGCGGTATTGTAAGTTTGTAAAATATTGTATAAAAGTTTGAACGCGAAATATTATTATAATCAGTTTTTCATATAGAATTGTAGTAGTTGAATTGTATATTAGCTACTAAGTATGAACTTAACGGGTAGGAACTACCCGAATTTAAACTTATAAAATGCTAATATGAAGAAAAAGCTTTTATAAATGAGTTCATATTATGCTACGAAGTACTATTAACTACTCTTAATATTCTGTATGATTAACTTGTTCCATTTGACTATTTTGAAGGAAATGGCACCGACTACTCGACACACCGTGAATATGAATGAAGAGGAATTCCGTACTTTTCTAGCTTCAAACATAGCCGCAGTACAGGCTGCGCTACATACCAACAATAACCTTGGATCTAGCAGTACAGGAAATCGTGTAGGATGCACCTACAAAGAATTCACTGCCTGCAAACCTTTGGAATTTGATGGAACCGAAGGACCGATCGGATTGAAACGGTGGACCGAGAAGGTCGAATCGGTGTTTGCCATAAGTAAGTGTACTGAAGAGGACAAAGTGAAGTACGCTACGCATACCTTCACAGGTTCTGCGTTAACATGGTGGAATACCTATCTAGAGCAAGTGGGACAAGACGATGCGTACGCACTACCGTGGTCAGCATTCAAGCACTTGATGAACGAGAAGTACCGTCCCAGAACCGAGGTCAATAAGCTCAAGATAGAACTTAGAGGGTTACGAATCCAAGGATTTGATATTACCACGTACGAAAGACGATTCACAGAATTGTGCCTATTGTGTCCGGGAGCATTCGAAGATGAGGAAGAGAAGATCGACGCATTTGTGAAAGGATTACCGGAAAGAATCCAAGAAGATATAAGTACACACGAGCCCGCCTCCATACAACAGGCATGTAGAATGGCTCACAAACTAGTGAACCAGATTGAAGAAAGAATTAAAGAACAGACTGCTGAAGAGGCCAATGTGAAGCAAGTCAAAAGAAAGTGGGAGGAAAACGGTGATAAGAATCACTAATACAACAACAACAGCAATTACAACAATAATCGCAACAATTATCCCAACAATCGCAACATCAATCGCAACTACAATAAACGGCCCAACAACAACAACAACAACAACAGCAACTACAACAATCATCCCAAAAACAATAATAACCGCAACAACAACAACATTCAGAAGCAGCTATGCCAAAGGTGTGAAAAGTATCACTCGGGGTTCTGCACCAAATTTTGCAACAAGTGTAAAAGAAATGGTCATAGCGCGGCGAAGTGTGAGGTCTACGGACCAGGGGTTAATAGAACGAAAGGAACAAATGGTGTCGGAATGAGTAATGGCGGAGCAAGTAGTGTCGGAGCAAGTTATGCCAATGTAGTTTGTTATAAATGTGGAAAACTGGGCCACATTATTAGAAATTACCCGAACCAGGAGAACACGAATGGACAAGGCCGCGGAAGAGTTTTCAATATTAATGCGGCAGAGGCACAGGAAGACCCGGAGCTTGTTACGGGTACGTTTCTTATTGACAATAAATCTGCTTACGTTTTATTTGATTCGGGTGCGGATAGAAGCTATATGAGTAGAGATTTTTGTGCTAAATTAAGTTGTCCATTGACGCCTTTGGATAGTAAATTTTTACTCGAATTAGCAAATGGTAAATTAATTTCAGTAGATAATATATGTCGGAATCGAGAAATTAAACTGGTTAGCGAAACATTTAAGATTGATTTGATACCAGTAGAGTTAGGGAGTTTTGATGTGATAATCGGTATGGACTGGTTGAAAGAAGTGAAAGCAGAGATCGTTTGTTACAAAAATGCAATTCGCATTATACGAGAAAAAGGAAAACCCTTAATGGTGTACGGAGAAAAGGGCAACACGAAGCTACATCTTATTAGTAATTTGAAGGCACAAAAACTAATAAGAAAAGGTTGCTATGCTGTTCTAGCACACGTCGAGAAAGTACAAACTGAAGAAAAGAGCATCAATGATGTTCCCATTGCAAAAGAATTTCCCGATGTATTTCCGAAAGAATTACCGGGATTACCCCCACATCGATCCGTTGAATTTCAAATATATCTTGTACCAGGAGCTGCACCAATAGCTCGTGCTCCTTACAGACTCGCACCCAGCGAGATGAAAGAACTGAAAAGCCAATTACAAGAACTTTTAGAGCGTGGTTTCATTCGACCAAGCACATCACCTTGGGGAGCTCCTGTTTTGTTTGTCAAGAAGAAAGATGGTACATTCAGGTTGTGTATCAACTACCGAGAGTTGAAAAAAAAACTTACCATCAAGAACCGCTACCCACTACCGAGAATGGACGACTTATTTGATCAGCTACAAGGTTCGTCTGTTTATTCAAAGATTGACTTACGTTCCGGGTATCATCAAATGCGGGTGAAAGAAGATGATATTCCAAAGACTGCTTTCAGAACACGTTACGGTCATTACGAGTTTATGGTCATGCCGTTTGGTTTAACTAATGCACCAGCTGTATTCATGGACCTTATGAACCGAGTGTGTGGACCATACCTTGACAAGTTTGTCATTGTTTTCATTGATGACATACTTATTTACTCAAAGAATGACCAAGAACACGGTGAACATTTGAGAAAGGTGTTAGAAGTATTGAGGAAGGAAGAATTGTACGCTAAGTTTTCAAAGTGTGCATTTTGGTTGGAAGAAGTTCAATTCCTCGGTCACATAGTGAACAAAGAAGGTATTAAGGTGGATCCGGTAAAGATAGAAACTGTTGAAAAGTGGGAAACCCCGAAAACTCCGAAACACATACGCCAGTTTTTAGGACTAGCTGGTTACTACAGAAGGTTCATCCAAGACTTTTCCAGAATAGCAAAACCCTTGACTGCATTAACGCATAAAGGGAAGAAATTTGAATGGAATGATGAACAAGAGAAAGCGTTTCAGTTATTAAAGAAAAAGCTAACTACGGCACCTATATTGTCATTGCCTGAAGGGAATGATGATTTTATGATTTATTGTGACGCATCAAAGCAAGGTCTCGGTTGTGTATTAATGCAACGAACGAAGGTGATTGCTTATGCGTCTAGACAATTGAAGATTCACGAACAAAATTATACGACGCATGATTTGGAATTAGGCGCGGTTGTTTTTGCATTAAAGACTTGGAGGCACTACTTATATGGGGTCAAAAGTATTATATATACCGACCACAAAAGTCTTCAACACATATTTAATCAGAAACAACTGAATATGAGGCAGCGTAGGTGGATTGAATTATTGAATGATTACGACTTTGAGATTCGTTACCACCCGGGGAAGGAAAATGTGGTAGCCGATGCCTTGAGCAGGAAGGACAGAGAACCCATTCGAGTAAAATCTATGAATATAATGATTCATAATAACCTTACTACTCAAATAAAGGAGGCGCAACAAGGAGTTTTAAAAGAGGGAAATTTAAAGGATGAAATACCCAAAGGATCAGAGAAGCATCTTAATATTCGGGAAGACAGAACCCGGTATAGGGCTGAAAGGATTTGGGTACCAAAATTTGGAGATATGAGAGAAATGGTACTTAGAGAAGCTCATAAAACCAGATACTCAATACATCCTGGAACGGGGAAGATGTACAAGGATCTCAAGAAACATTTTTGGTGGCCGGGTATGAAAGCCGATGTTGCTAAATACGTAGGAGAATGTTTGACGTGTTCTAAGGTCAAAGCTGAGTATCAGAAACCATCAGGTCTACTTCAACAACCCGAAATCCCGGAATGAAAATGGGAAAACATTACCATGGATTTCATCACTAAATTGCCAAGGACTGCAAGTGGTTTTGATACTATTTGGGTAATAGTTGATCGTCTCACCAAGTCAGCACACTTCCTGCCAATAAGAGAAGATGACAAGATGGAGAAGTTAGCACGACTGTATTTGAAGGAAGTCGTCTCCAGACATGGAATACCAATCTCTATTATCTCTGATAGGGATGGCAGATTTATTTCAAGATTCTGGCAGACATTACAGCAAGCATTAGGAACTCGTCTAGACATGAGTACTGCCTATCATCCACAAACTGATGGGCAGAGCGAAAGGACGATACAAACGCTTGAAGACATGCTACGAGCATGTGTTATTGATTTCGGAAACAGGTGGGATCGACATCTACCGTTAGCAGAATTTTCCTACAACAACAGCTACCATTCAAGCATTGAGATGGCGCCGTTTGAAGCACTTTATGGTAGAAAGTGCAGGTCTCCGATTTGTTGGAGTGAAGTGGGGGATAGACAGATTACGGGTCCGGAGATTATACAAGAAACTACCGAGAAGATCATCCAAATTCAACAACGGTTGAAAACCGCCCAAAGTCGACAAAAGAGCTACGCTGACATTAAAAGAAAAGATATAGAATTTGAAATTGGAGAGATGGTCATGCTTAAAGTTGCACCTTGGAAAGGCGTTGTTCGATTTGGTAAATGAGGGAAATTAAATCCAAGGTATATTGGACCATTCAAGATTATTGATCGTGTCGGACCAGTAGCTTACCGACTTGAGTTACCTCAACAACTCGCGGCTGTACATAACACTTTCCACGTCTCGAATTTGAAGAAATGTTTTGCTAAAGAAGATCTCACTATTCCGTTAGATGAAATCCAAATCAACGAAAAACTTCAATTCATCGAAGAACCCGTCGAAATAATGGATCGTGAGGTTAAAAGACTTAAGCAAAACAAGATACCAATTGTTAAGGTTCGATGGAATGCTCGTAGAGGACCCGAGTTCACCTGGAAGCGTGAAGATCAGATGAAGAAGAAATACCCGCATCTATTTCCAGAAGATTCGTCAACACCTTCAACAGCTTAAAATTTCGGGACGAAATTTATTTAACGGGTAGGTACTGTAGTGACCCGAACTTTTCCATGTTTATATATATTAATTGAGATTGATATTTACATGATTAAATGTTTCCAACATGTTAAGCAATCAAACTTGTTAAGACTTGATTAATTGAAATATGTTTCATATAGACAATTGACCACCCAAGTTGACCGGTGATTCACGAACGTTAAAACTTGTAAAAACTATACGATGACATATATATGGTTATATATATAGTTAACATGTTTTTATTATAAGTATGTATCTCATTAGGTATTTTAACAATGAGTTATATACATAAAAATGAGACTATTAATTTAAGAAACTCGAAAACGATATATATAACGATTATCGTTATAACAACGTCTTACTAGGTACATATGAATCATATTAAGATATTGATACACTTGGTTAATTATGTTAAATGATAAGTAAATATATTATTAAGTGTATTAACAATGAAATACATATGTAAAAATAAGACTACTAACTTAATGATTTCGAAACGAGACATATATGTAACGATTATCGTTGTAACGACATTTAACTGTATATACATCATACTGAGATATATTATATATCATAATATCATGATAATATAACAATTTAACATCTCATTTGTTATAATAAACAATGGGTTAACAACATTCAACAAGATCATTAACCTAAATGTTTCAAAACAACATTTACATGTAACGACTAACGATGACTTAACGACTCAGTTAAAATGTATATACATGTAGTGTTTTAATATGTATTCATACACTTTTGAAAGACTTCAAGACACTTATCAAAATACTTCTACTTAACAAAAATGCTTACAATTACATCCTCGTTCAGTTTCATCAACAATTCTACTCGTATGCACCCGTATTCGTACTCGTACAATACACAGCTTTTAGATGTATGTACTATTGGTATATACACTCCAATGATCAGCTCTTAGCAGCCCATGTGAGTCACCTAACACATGTGGGAACCATCATTTGGCAACTAGCATGAAATATCTCATAAAATTACAAAAATATGAGTAATCATTCATGACTTATTTACATGAAAACAAAATTACATATCCTTTATATCTAATCCATACACCAACGACCAAAAACACCTACAAACACTTTCATTCTTCAATTTTCTTCATCTAATTGATCTCTCTCAAGTTCTATCTTCAAGTTCTAAGTGTTCTTCATATATTCTACAAGTTCTAGTTACATAAAATCAAGAATACTTTCAAGTTTGCTAGCTCACTTCCAATCTTGTAAGGTGATCATCCAACCTCAAGAAATCTTTGTTTCTTACAGTAGGTTATCATTCTAATACAAGGTAATAATCATATTCAAACTTTGGTTCAATTTTTATAACTATAACAATCTTATTTCAAGTGATGATCTTACTTGAACTTATTTTCGTGTCATGATTCTGCATCAAGAACTTCGAGCCATCCAAGAATCCGTTGAAGCTAGATCCATTTTTCTCTTTTCCAGTAGGTTTATCCAAGGAATTTGAGGTAGTAATGATGTTCATAACATCATTCGATTCATACATATAAAGCTATCTTATTCGAAGGTTTAAACTTGTAATCACTAGAACATAGTTTAGTTAATTCTAAACTTGTTCGCAAACAAAAGTTAATCCTTCTAACTTGACCTTTAAAATCAACTAAACACATGTTCTATATCTATATGATATGCTAACTTAATGATTTAAAACCTGGAAACACGAAAAACACCGTAAAACCGGATTTACGCCGTCGTAGTAACACCGCGGGCTGTTTTGGGTTAGTTAATTAAAAACTATGATAAACTTTGATTTAAAAGTTGTTATTCTGAGAAAATGATTTTTATTATGAACATGAAACTATATCCAAAAAATATGGTTAAACTCAAAGTGGAAGTATGTTTTCTAAAATGGTCATCTAGACGTCGTTCTTTCGACTGAAATGACTACCTTTACAAAAACGACTTGTAACTTATTTTTCCGACTATAAACCTATACTTTTTCTGTTTAGATTCATAAAATAGAGTTCAATATGAAACCATAGCAATTTGATTCACTCAAAACGGATTTAAAATGAAGAAGTTATGGGTAAAACAAGATTGGATAATTTTTCTCATTTTAGCTACGTGAAAATTGGTAACAAATCTATTCCAACCATAACTTAATCAACTTGTATTGTATATTATGTAATCTTGAGATACCATAGACACGTATACAATGTTTCGACCTATCATGTCGACACATCTATATATATTTCGGAACAACCATAGACACTCTATATGTGAATGTTGGAGTTAGCTATACAGGGTTGAGGTTGATTCCAAAATATATATAGTTTGAGTTGTGATCAATACTGAGATACGTATACACTGGGTCGTGGATTGATTCAAGATAATATTTATCGATTTATTTCTGTACATTTAACTGTGGACAACTAGTTGTAGGTTACTAACGAGGACAGCTGACTTAATAAACTTAAAACATCAAAATATATTAAAAGTGTTGTAAATATATTTTGAACATACTTTGATATATATGTATATATTGTTATAGGTTCGTGAATCAACCAGTGGCCAAGTCTTACTTCCCGACGAAGTAAAAATCTGTGAAAGTGAGTTATAGTCCCACTTTTAAAATCTAATATTTTTGGGATGAGAATACATGCAGGTTTTATAAATGATTTACAAAATAGACACAAGTACGTGAAACTACATTCTATGGTTGAATTATCGAAATCGAATATGCCCCTTTTTATTAAGTCTGGTAATCTAAGAATTAGGGAACAGACACCCTAATTGACGCAAATCCTAAAGATAGATCTATTGGGCTTAACAAACCCCATCCAAAGTACCGGATGCTTTAGTACTTCGAAATTTATATCATATCCGAAGGGTGTCCCGGAATGATGGGGATATTCTTATATATGCATCTTGTTAATGTCGGTTACCAGGTGTTCACCATATGAATGATTTTTATCTCTATGTATGGGATGTGTATTGAAATATGAAATCTTGTGGTCTATTATTATGATTTGATATATATAGGTTAAACCTATAACTCACCAACATTTTTGTTGACGTTTTAAGCATGTTTATTCTCAGATGATTATTAAGAGCTTCTGCTGTCGCATACTTAAATAAGGACGAGATTTGGAGTCCATGCTTGTATGATATTGTGTAAAAACTGCATTCAAGAAACTTATTTTGTTGTAACATATTTGTATTGTAAACCATTATGTAATGGTCGTGTGTAAACAGGATATTTTAGATTATCATTATTTGATAATCTACGTAAAGCTTTTTAAAACCTTTATCTATGAAATAAAGGTTATGGTTTGTTTTAAAAATGAATGCAGTCTTTGAAAAACGTCTCATATAGAGGTCAAAACCTCGCAACGAAATAAATTAATATGGAACATTTTTAATCAATAAGAACGGGACATTTCATATACCAATAGTACATACATCTAAAAGCTGTGTATTGTACGAGTACGAATACGGGTGCATACGAGTAGAATTGTTGATGAAACTGAACGAGGATGTAATTGTAAGCCTTTTTGTTAAGTAGAAGTATTTTGATAAGTGTCTTGAAGTCTTTCAAAAGTGTAGGAATACATATTAAAACACTACATGTATATACATTTTAACTGAGTCGTTAAGTCATCGTTAGTCGTTACATGTAAGTGTTGTTTTGAAACCTTTAGGTTAACGATCTTGTTAAATATTGTTAACCCAATGTTTATAATATCAAATGAGATTTTAAATTATTATATTATCATGATATTATGATGTACGAATATCTCTTAATATGATATATATACATTAAATGTCGTTACAACGATAATCGTTACATATATGTCTCGTTTCAAAATCATTAAGTTAGTAGTCTTGTTTTTACATATGTAGTTCATTGTTAATATACTTAATGATATGTTTACTTATCATAATATCATGTTAACTATATATATAACCATATATATGTCATCATATAGTTTTTACAAGTTTTAATGTTCGTGAATCACCGGTCAACTTGGGTGGTCAATTGTCTATATGAAACCTATTTCAATTAATCAAGTCTTAACAAGTTTGATTGCTTAACATGTTGGAAACACTTAATCATGTAAATAACAATTTCATTTAATATATATATAAACATGAAAAAGTTCGGGTCACTACACAGGGTGCTCAATTACGTAGAATATTGTGATAAACGTTTCTGGATTGAACAACTGAAATCTTGTGATCCACCTTTATATACAGATTATGCGCAACATTAAAACTATGAACTCACCAACCTTTGTGTTGACACTTGTTAGCATGTTTATTAGAAGTCTTCCGCTGTTTGCTTATAGGTTAGACAAGCTATGTGCATGGAGTCTTACATGGCATATTTTTCAAGGAAACGTTGCATTCACCAAATCATCACCATGTATCCTATTTTGACTGCATTGTCAACGGAAGTACTATTGTAAACTATTATTTACGGTGATTATCTATATGTAGAAATCATCAGATATCGAAAACCTTTGATTTAAATATTCATTTATTGTAAGCCTTTTCAAAAGAATGCAATGTTTACAAAACGTATCATATAGAGGTCAAATACCTCGCAATGAAATCGATGAATGACGTGTTCGTCCATATTGATTTGGAGCGATCGTCACAGTTGGTATCAGAGCGTTGGTCCTAGCGAACCAGGTCTTGTATGAGTGTGTCTAACTGACAGTTGTTAGGATGCATTAGTAAGTCTGGACTTCGACCGTGTCTGCATGTCAAAAGTTTTGCTTATCATTTTTTGTCGGAAATTACATGCTTATCATTCCTAGTCTAGACACGTTTTACTGCATTGATTGCATGAATAGTGTATAGACAAAATTCATATCTTAGCGTATCTGTTACTGTAAACTTTTCCTGACATCTTCCGAAAATTTCTCCATGATTTTTGGAATTTGGTATTATATATACATATGTAAGTTATGTATTGAAGAATACCAAACTAAATTCTATAATCTAATTCATATAAAAAAAATCATCTCCCTAATTATACAAGATGGATCCTGTATCTAGTTCAAATTCCTTATACTCTGACAGCTATTCCGATATGGATATTCACCTGAATTTCGAAGACAGTGTAACCGAAATGGATCAACCAATTAGCCATCATCTATTCTGGATGAATTGGGGATGGGTTCGTAGCCTACTTAATTATTGGAGACAAGAAGAAGGCAATCCCTTCCATCCACCAAATTTCCCTCTTGGCGAAGAACCTGAAGCACTTACCGGTGAACCTGTTCGCAATACCATTTTCTCTCTCATCTCCAGAATATCTCGTCATGATCATATACTCTCTCAAATTCTGGATCTTATTCATTCGCTCGTCCGAACCGCCAATCATCCCGGTGTAGTAGAAGAAGTCAACGAGCTTCGCGCTCGGGTAGTGGCTTTGGAGAATATGGTGCAAAGGTTACAAGCACCAGCAGTATCTCCGGCATCAACAGTACCACCGACAACAACACTAACAGTACCATTACTACCACCAACAACATCCGCACCGCAAGCCTCAACATCACAATATGTACCTTGAACATCAACGTCATACGCATCGTAGTTACCAAGAAATACCAGCAACAATAACCGATGAAGTATTAACTTATTTCCCCTGAAGAAATTTTATGTATATTTTATATATATAAATTTTAAAACCATCATAAATCTTTTCGTACTAAGCTATTATGTATAAATTGAAAAAGGGTAAATACTACTCGGTTAATTCATATTACTAATATGCTATAATGTACATCTTTCGTTAACAACTTAACCTTAGTTAACTACAATCTCTGTTTCAACTCAATGAATTCCATTTCCTAATAAACCAAGTGTATTATTCAATTACATAATTGATTTTACATTTTCATTTTCGATGTACTCGAAACTTTTCAGAAAACATCATCTGTGCCTTATAAGGTTCACAAAAATTTCACGAGTACCAACATCCTTCACCAAGGAATATCAATAAGAATAAATAATGAAGTATTAATTTCATTAGCGAAATACTCCGCAAAGATTATGTAATCTTTAATATTTTAAAGATTAATCATTTCTAAGTCAAGCCAAAAATCAAATGAGCTTAATATGATATTAACTCATTAAATCTGTATTACATCTGAAGAAAATATACATACATATATTTTCATAAAGACGGTAATAAAAATTCTTTTGTACAAAGTATTAATTGTGAAATCTTTAACGGGTAGGTACTACTCGAGAAATATTTAAGTTCACAATTAATATGTTACACTGTACATTCTTCAATTTTGATTCAAAAATCATTAACTATACTCACTATCTTCACAATGATACACAATCATTTCATACAAATTCAATCACATATTCTGATATCGATGGATTAGAATCCAAGCCATAACTCGGAACCGGTAACATCATTCTTAGATCTCTACATCTTTCAAAGCTATACTTTGACTTCAAAACTATGCAAGATCCTTTATCATTGTTTTTACCAAAAATAACCTTGCAATTCCTTTTCAAAGTATCCAGTATTATCAACCATTCAACCAGTCAACGACTGTAGTGACCCGAACTTTTCCATGTTTATATATATTAATTGAGATTGATATTTACATGATTAAATGTTTCCAACATGTTAAGCAATCAAACTTGTTAAGACTTGATTAATTGAAATATGTTTCATATAGACAATTGACCACCCAAGTTGACCGGCGATTCACGAACGTTAAAACTTGTAAAAACGACTTGACGATATATATATGGATATACATATGGTTAACATGAGATTATGATAAGTAAGTATCTCCATAAGTATATTAACAATGAGTTATATACATATAAACAAGACTACTAACTTAAGGATTTCGAAACGAGACATATATGTAACGATTATCGTTGTAACGACATTTAAATGTATATATATCATATTAAGATATATTAATATATCATAATATCATGATAATATAATAATTTAACATCTCATTAGATATAATAAACAATGGGTTAACAACATTAATTGAGATCGTTAACTTAAAGGTTTCAAAACAACACTTACATGTAACGACTAACGATGACTTAACGACTCCGTTAAAATGTATATACATGTAGTGTATTTAGATGTATTAAAATACTTTTGGAAGACTTCAATACATATATCAAAACACTCATACTTAACAAAAATGGTTACAGTTACTTTCCCATTCTTTTCCTTCATCAAGGATTCTAGTCGTATTCTTACCCGTATTATACACAGCTTCAAAACGTACTTACTATGGGTATATACCAATAGGAACTAGCATGGGATTCCACTCTTGATTATGTCATGTATGACTAATCAATTTTAACTTCTACCATGAGCTAGTCAACTAACTAGAACTCCTTTTAACCCCACTCACCACTCACCAATTAACACTCATCATTCACTCCATTTCACTTCCAAATCTCTTTCTAATTCTCTCTCAACACACCCACACTATTATGAACGTATTTTTCCAGTAGTTAATCATCATCTTCATCAAAAATCACTTCAAGAATCAAGCTATAATCATCATAGGAAGAACACTTCAAGAATACTTCAAAAATCCCTTCAAGTTTACTAATTTACTTCCAAGCTTTCTAATCCATTCCAAGTAATCATCTAAGATCAAGAAACCTTTGTTATATACAGTAGGTTATCTTTCTTATTCAAGGTAATATTCATATTCAAACTTTGATTCAATTTCTATAACTATAAACTATCTTAATTCGAGCAAAAATCTTACTTGAACTTGTTTTTGTGTCATGATCCTACTTCAAGAACTTTCAAGCCATCCAAGATCCTTTGAAGCTAGATCATTTCTTGTCACTTCCAGTAGGTTTACCTACTAAACTTGAGGTAGTAATGATGTTCATAACATCATTCGATTCATATATATAAAACTATCTTATTCGAAGGTTTAAACTCGTAATCACTAGAACATAGTTTAGTTAATTCTAAACTTGTTCGCAAACAAAAGTTAATCCTTCTAACTTGACTTTTAAAATTAATTAAACACATGTTATATATCTATATGATATGCTAACTTAATGATTTAAAACCTGGAAACACGAAAAACACCGTAAAACCGGATTTACGCCGTCGTAGTAACACCGCGGGCTGTTTTGGGTTAGTTAATTAAAAACTATGATAAACTTTGATTTAAAAGTTGTTATTCTGAGAAAATGATTTTTATTATTAACATGAAACTATATCCAAAAATTATGGTTAAACTCAAAGTGGAAGTATGTTTTCTAAAATGGTCATCTAGACGTCGTTCTTTCGACTGAAATGACTACCTTTACAAAAACGACTTGTAACTTATTTTTCCGACTATAAACCTATACTTTTTCTGTTTAGATTCATAAAATACAGTTCAATATGAAACCATAGCAATTTGATTCATTCAAAACGGATTTAAAATGAAGAAGTTATGGGTAAAACAAGATTGGATAATTTTTCTCATTTTAGCTACGTGAAAATTGGTAACAAATCTATTCCAACCATAACTTAATCAACTTGTATTGTATATTATGTAATCTTGAGATACCATAGACACGTATACAATGTTTCGACCTATCATGTCGACACATCTATATATATTTCGGAACAACCATAGACACTCTATATGTGAATGTTGGAGTTAGCTATACAGGGTTGAGGTTGATTCCAAAATATATATAGTTTGAGTTGTGATCAATACTGAGATACGTATACACTGGGTCGTGGATTGATTCAAGATAATATTTATTGATTTATTTCTGTACATCTAACTGTGGACAACTAGTTGTAGGTTACTAACGAGGACAGCTGACTTAATAAACTTAAAACATCAAAATATATTAAAAGTGTTGTAAATATATTTTGAACATACTTTAATATATATGTATATATTGTTATAGGTTCGTGAATCAACAGTGGCCAAGTCTTACTTCTCGACGAAGTAAAAATCTGTAAAAGTGAGTTATAGTCCCACTTTTAAAATCTAATATTTTTGGGATGAGAATACATGCAGGTTTTATAAATGATTTACAAAATAGACACAAGTACGTGAAACTACATTCTATGGTTGAATTATCGAAATCGAATATGCCCCTTTTTATTAAGTCTGGTAATCTAAGAATTAGGGAACAGACACCCTAATTGACGCGAATCCTAAAGATAGATCTATTGGGCTTAACAAACCCCATCCAAAGTACCGGATGCTTTAGTACTTCGAAATTTATATCATATCCGAAGGGTGTCCCGGAATGATGGGGATATTCTTATATATGCATCTTGTTAATGTCGGTTACCAGGTGTTCACCATATGAATGATTTTTATCTCTATGTATGGGATATGTATTGAAATATGAAATCTTGTGGTCTATTATTATGATTTGATATATATAGGTTAAACCTATAACTCACCAACATTTTTGTTGACGTTTTAAAGCATGTTTATTCTCAGGTGATTATTAAGAGCTTCCGCTGTCGCATACTTAAATAAGGACGAGATTTGGAGTCCATGCTTGTATGATATTGTGTAAAAACTGCATTCAAGAAACTTATTTTGTTGTAACATATTTGTATTGTAAACCATTATGTAATGGTCGTGTGTAAACAGGATATTTTAGATTATCATTATTTGATAATCTACGTAAAACTTTTAAACCTTTATTGATGAAATAAAGGTTATGGTTTGTTTTAAAATGAATGCAGTCTTTGAAAAACGTCTCATATAGAGGTCAAAACCTCGCAACGAAATCAATTAATATGGAACGTTTTTAATCAATAAGAACGGGACATTTCAGTTGGTATCCGAGCGTTGGTCTTAGAGAACCAGAATTTTGCATTAGTGTGTCTTATCGAGTTTGTTAGGATGCATTAGTAAGTCTGGACTTCGACCGTGTTTACTTGAAAAATGATTGCTTAACAAATTTTGTTGGAAACTATATATTTTTAACATGTGAATATTATGTGATATATTAATCTCTTAACGCGTTTGATATTATGTGATAGATGTCTACCTCTAGAACAAGTCCCATTGACTCACCTAATAATAATGAAGAGTCAAATGTAAATTGGAATGATTCGTGGACTGATTCACAAGTTCCCGAAGAGGAACCGGAAGAAGAGTCGGAACCAGAAGAAGAATCGGAACCGGAAGAAGAATCGGAACCGGATGAAGAAATAGAACCGGTGGGGGAAATAATAAAATGGTTAAGTAAAAGAAAATCCTCAACCAACCGACCAAGGTTAATTATGGTCAATGGTGTTTCCGCTAAGGAAGCAAAATATTGGGAGGACTACCAATTCTCCGATGAATCGGATTCCGACGAGAATTCCGATGATGTTATAGAAATTACCCCAACTGAATTTAAAAAGGCAAAAGAAAATAATAAGGGAAAGGGCATAAAAATAGAGAAATCTAATTCCAACCCCGATGAACTTTATATGTATCGTCAACCCCCGAAGTCCTTAAGTTGTAACAATGACCCGGGAACCTCTAAACCACCAGGTTTTTCTAAACCAATGTGGAAAATAACGGCTCGTATTAGGGGAACATCATATATCCCTAGAAACTTGGGAAAACGAACCAAAACCAAAGAAGAAGAAACAAGCGAGTCGGAATAAGATAGTTGTATTCGTGTGGTGTAATATATGTAATATAGTGTGCTTATGCTTTATGATATATGTAAAAATTGCTTGTATTAATAAGTATTTTTTTATGAATCTAACTCTTGTCTATTTTACAGTATAAAAACACAAAATGGATAGACAACCCAATATTTTAAGAGACCTACCCGGAGACATGATTGATGAAATCTTGTCTAGAGTCGGTCAGAATTCCTCGGCACAACTATTTAAGGCGAGATCAGTTTGTAAGACATTCGAAGAACGTTCCAAGAATGATTTGGTTTATAAAAGGCTTTCGTTCGGAAGATGGGGGATATCACATTGGGAAATCCATAAGTTACGATGTGTTTACTTTGACGCATATATTGCGGGGAACCCAAATGCTATTTTACGCAACGGGTTAAGAAATTATTTTGACTCAGTATATTCAAATATAGGACTTCGTGATTTAGAAAAAGCGGCTAACATGCAACATAAAGAAGCATGTTATGCTTACGGGTTAGTAATGTTCGCTTCTCACCAAAGTGAGAACAAGAACATCGGGCTACAACTATTAAACAAAACGTTCCCTCAAGTGACGGAGTCGGTAATTGGGGTAAGAAATGAGGTTTTTAGGTTATTACGAGACTGTTGGTCATTACGTAACCCTCGTCCCTTTGACGACGTTACAACACGCTGTCTTATCAACGGCCATAACGGTTATGTTCCACAAGACCAAGGATGGGAAGTAATCCTAGTAAAACCAGAATGCATGACTTGTTTCTGGACGTATGAATTACGTGTCTTTATTGCCTTTGCTGAACGACTTGTGTACTAGCTAGAATTATCTTCACAACCATCTTGTATCAAATTTATTGTGTGCTATATTTCATGCTATATGTAAAATAAGCGGTATTGTAAGTTTGTAAAATATTGTGTAAAAGTTTGAACGCGAAATATTATTATAATCAGTTTTTCATATAGAATTGTAGTAGTTGAATTGTATATTAGCTACTAAGTATGAACTTAACGGGTAGGTACTACCCGAATTTAAACTTATAAAACGCTAATATGAAGAAAAAGCTTTTATAAATGAGTTCATATTATGCTACGAAATACTATTAACAACTCTTAATATTCTGTATGATTAACTTGTTCCATTTAACTATTTTGAAGGAAATGGCACCGACTACTCGACACACCGTGAATATGAATGAAGAGGAATTCCGTACTTTTCTAGCTTCAAACATAGCCGCAGTACAGGCTGCGCTATATACCAACAATAACCTTGGATCTGGCAGTACAGGAAATCGTGTAGGATGCACCTACAAAGAATTCACTGCCTGCAAACCTTTGGAATTTGATGGAACTGAAGGACCGATCGGATTGAAACGGTGGACCGAGAAGGTCGAATCGGTGTTTGCCATAAGTAAGTGTACTGAAGAGGACAAAGTGAAGTACGCTACGCATACCTTTACAGGTTCTGCGTTAACATGGTGGAATACCTATCTAGAGCAAGTGGGACAAGATGATGCGTACGCACTACCGTGGTCAGCATTCAAGCACTTGATGAACGAGAAGTACCGTCCCAGAACCGAGGTCAATAAGCTCAAGACAGAACTTAGAGGGTTACGAACCCAAGGATTTGATATCACCACGTATGAAAGACGATTCACAGAATTGTGCCTATTGTGTCCGGGAGCATTCGAAGATGAGGAAGAGAAGATCGACGCGTTTGTGAAAGGATTACCAGAAAGAATCCAAGAAGATATAAGTTCACACGAGCCCGCCTCCATACAACAGGCATGTAGAATGGCTCACAAACTAGTGAACCAGATTGAAGAAAGAATTAAAGAACAGACTGCTGAAGAGGCCAATGTGAAGCAAGTCAAAAGAAAGTGGGAGGAAAACGGTGATAAGAATCACCAATACAATAACAACAGCAATTATAACAATAATCGCAACAACTATCCTAACAATCGCAACATCAATCGCAACTACAACAAACGGCCCAACAACAACAACAACAACAACAACAGCAACCACAACAATCATCTTAACAACAATAATAACCGCAACAACAACAACAATCAGAAGCAGCTATGCCAAAGGTGTGAAAAGTATCACTCGGGGTTCTGCACCAAATTTTGCAACAAGTGTAAAAGAAATGGTCATAGCGCGGCGAAGTGTGATGTCTACGGACCAGGGGTTAACAGAACGAAAGGAACAAATGGTGTCGGAACAAGTAATGGCGGAGCAAGTAGTGTCGGAGCAAGTTATGCCAATGTAGTTTGTTATAAATGTGGAAAACCGGGCCACATTATTAGAAATTGCCCGAACCAGGAGAACACGAATGGACAAGGCCGCGGAAGAGTTTTCAATATTAATGCGGCAGAGGCACAGGAAGACCCGGAGCTTGTTACGGGTACGTTTCTTATTGACAATAAATCTGCTTACGTTTTATTTGATTCGGGTGCGGATAGAAGCTATATGAGTAGAGATTTTTGTGCTAAATTAAGTTGTCCATTGACGCCTTTGGATAGTAAATTTTTACTCGAATTAGCAAATGGTAAATTAATTTCAGCAGATAATATATGTCGAAATCGAGAAATTAAACTGGTTAGCGAAACATTTAAGATTGATTTGATACCAGTAGAGTTAGGGAGTTTTGATGTGATAATCGGTATGGACTGGTTGAAAGAAGTGAAAGCAGAGATCGTTTGTTACAAAAATGCAATTCGCATTATACGAGAAAAAGGAAAACCCTTAATGGTGTACGGAGAAAAGGGCAACACGAAGCTACATCTTATTAGTAATTTGAAGGCACAAAAACTAATAAGAAAAGGTTGCTATGCTGTTCTAGCACACGTCGAGAAAGTACAAACTGAAGAAAAGAGCATCAATGATGTTCCCATTGCAAAAGAATTTCCCGATGTATTTCCGAAAGAATTACCGGGATTACCCCCACAGCGATCCGTTGAATTTCAAATAGATCTTGTACCAGGAGCTGCACCAATAGCTCGTGCTCCTTACAGACTCGCACCCAGCGAGATGAAAGAACTGCAAAGCCAATTACAAGAACTTTTAGAGCGTGGTTTCATTCGACCAAGCACATCACCGTGGGGAGCTCCTGTTTTGTTTGTCAAGAAGAAAGATGGTACATTCAGGTTGTGTATCGACTACCGAGAGTTGAACAAACTTACCATCAAGAACCGCTACCCACTACCGAGAATCGATGACTTATTTGATCAACTACAAGGCTCGTCTGTTTATTCAAAGATTGACTTACGTTCCGGGTATCATCAAATGCGGGTGAAAGAAGATGATATTCCAAAGACTGCTTTCAGAACACGTTATGGTCATTACGAGTTTATGGTCATGCCGTTTGGTTTAACTAATGCACCAGCTGTGTTCATGGACCTTATGAACCGAGTGTGTGGACCATACCTTGACAAGTTTGTCATTGTTTTCATTGATGACATACTTATTTACTCAAAGAATGACCAAGAACACGGTGAACATTTGAGAAAGGTGTTAGAAGTATTGAGGAAGGAAGAATTGTACGCTAAGTTTTCAAAGTGTGCATTTTGGTTGGAAGAAGTTCAATTCCTCGGTCACATAGTGAACAAAGAAGGTATTAAGGTGGATCCGGCAAAGATAGAAACTGTTGAAAAGTGGGAAACCCCGAAAACTCCGAAACACATACGCCAGTTTTTAGGACTAGCTGGTTACTACAGAAGGTTCATCCAAGACTTTTCCAGAATAGCAAAACCCTTGACTGCATTAACGCATAAAGGGAAGAAATTTGAATGGAATGATGAACAAGAGAAAGCGTTTCAGTTATTGAAGAAAAAGCTAACTACGGCACCTATATTGTCATTGCCTGAAGGGAATGATGATTTTGTGATTTATTGTGACGCATCAAAGCAAGGTCTCGGTTGTGTATTAATGCAACGAACGAAGGTGATTGCTTATGCGTCTAGACAATTGAAGATTCACGAACAAAATTATACGACGCATGATTTGGAATTAGGCGCGGTTGTTTTTGCATTAAAGACTTGGAGGCACTACTTATATGGGGTCAAAAGTATTATATATACCGACCACAAAAGTCTTCAACACATATTTAATCAGAAACAACTGAATATGAGGCAGCGTAGGTGGATTGAATTATTGAATGATTACGACTTTGAGATTCGTTACCACCCGGGAAAGGCAAATGTGGTAGCCGATGCCTTGAGCAGGAAGGACAGAGAACCCATTCGAGTAAAATCTATGAATATAATGATTCATAATAACCTTACTACTCAAATAAAGGAGGCGCAACAAGGAGTTTTAAAAGAAGGAAATTTAAAGGATGAAATACCCAAAGGATCGGAGAAGCATCTTAATATTCGGGAAGACGGAACCCGGTATAGGGCTGAAAGGATTTGGGTACCAAAATTTGGAGATATGAGAGAAATGGTACTTAGAGAAGCTCATAAAACCAGATACTCAATACATCCTGGAACGGGGAAGATGTACAAGGATCTCAAGAAACATTTTTGGTGGCCGGGTATGAAAGCCGATGTTGCTAAATATGTAGGAGAATGTTTGACGTGTTCTAAGGTCAAAGCTGAGCATCAGAAACCATCAGGTCTACTTCAACAACCCGAAATCCCAGAATGGAAATGGGAAAACATTACCATGGATTTCATCACTAAATTGCCAAGGACTGCAAGTGGTTTTGATACTATTTGGGTAATAGTTGATCGTCTCACCAAATCAGCACACTTTCTGCCAATAAGAGAAGATGACAAGATGGAGAAGTTAGCACGACTGTATTTGAAGGAAGTCGTCTCCAGACATGGAATACCAATTTCTATTATCTCTGATAGGGATGGCAGATTTATTTCAAGATTCTGGCAGACATTACAGCAAGCATTAGGAACTCGTCTAGACATGAGTACTGCCTATCATCCACAAACTGATGGGTAGAGCGAAAGGACGATACAAACGCTTGAAGACATGCTACGAGCGTGTGTTATTGATTTCGGAAACAGTTGGGATCGACATCTACCGTTAGCAGAATTTTCCTACAACAACAGCTACCATTCAAGCATTGAGATGGCGCCGTTTGAAGCACTTTATGGTAGAAAGTGCAGGTCTCCGATTTGTTGGAGTGAAGTGGGGGATAGACAGATTACGGGTCCGGAGATTATACAAGAAACTACCGAGAAGATCATCCAAATTCAACAACGGTTGAAAACCGCCCAAAGTCGACAAAAGAGCTACGCTGACATTAAAAGAAAAGATATAGAATTTGAAATTGGAGAGATGGTCATGCTTAAAGTTGCACCTTGGAAAGGCGTTGTTCGATTTGGTAAACGAGGGAAATTAAATCCAAGGTATATTGGACCATTCAAGATTATTGATCGTGTCGGACCAGTAGCTTACCGACTTGAGTTGCCTCAACCACTCGCGGCTGTACATAACACTTTCCACGTCTCGAATTTGAAGAAATGTTTTGCTAAAGAAGATCTCACTATTCCATTAGATGAAATCCAAATCAATGAAAAACTCCAATTCATCGAAGAACCCGTCGAAATAATGGATCGTGAGGTTAAAAGACTTAAGCAAAACAAGATACCAATTGTTAAGGTTCGATGGAATGCTCGTAGAGGACCCGAGTTCACCTGGGAGCGTGAAGATCAGATGAAGAAGAAATACCCGCATCTATTTCCAGAAGATTCGTCAACACCTTCAACAGCTTAAAATTTCGGGACGAAATTTATTTAACGGGTAGGTACTGTAGTGACCCGAACTTTTCCATGTTTATATATATTAATTGAGATTGATATTTACATGATTAAATGTTTCCAACATGTTAAGCAATCAAACTTGTTAAGACTTGATTAATTGAAATATGTTTCATATAGACAATTGACCACCCAAGTTGACCGGCGATTCACGAACGTTAAAACTTGTAAAAACGACTTGACGATATATATATGGATATACATATGGTTAACATGAGATTATGATAAGTAAGTATCTCCATAAGTATATTAACAATGAGTTATATACATATAAACAAGACTACTAACTTAAGGATTTCGAAACGAGACATATATGTAACGATTATCGTTGTAACGACATTTAAATGTATATATATCATATTAAGATATATTAATATATCATAATATCATGATAATATAATAATTTAACATCTCATTAGATATAATAAACAATGGGTTAACAACATTAATTGAGATCGTTAACTTAAAGGTTTCAAAACAACACTTACATGTAACGACTAACGATGACTTAACGACTCCGTTAAAATGTATATACATGTAGTGTATTTAGATGTATTAAAATACTTTTGGAAGACTTCAATACATATATCAAAACACTCATACTTAACAAAAATGGTTACAGTTACTTTCCCATTCTTTTCCTTCATCAAGGATTCTAGTCGTATTCTTACCCGTATTATACACAGCTTCAAAACGTACTTACTATGGGTATATACCAATAGGAACTAGCATGGGATTCCACTCTTGATTATGTCATGTATGACTAATCAATTTTAACTTCTACCATGAGCTAGTCAACTAACTAGAACTCCTTTTAACCCCACTCACCACTCACCAATTAACACTCATCATTCACTCCATTTCACTTCCAAATCTCTTTCTAATTCTCTCTCAACACACCCACACTATTATGAACGTATTTTTCCAGTAGTTAATCATCATCTTCATCAAAAATCACTTCAAGAATCAAGCTATAATCATCATAGGAAGAACACTTCAAGAATACTTCAAAAATCCCTTCAAGTTTACTAATTTACTTCCAAGCTTTCTAATCCATTCCAAGTAATCATCTAAGATCAAGAAACCTTTGTTATACACAGTAGGTTATCTTTCTTATTCAAGGCAATATTCATATTCAAACTTTGATTCAATTTCTATAACTATAAACTATCTTAATTCGAGCAAAAATCTTACTTGAACTTGTTTTTGTGTCATGATCCTACTTCAAGAACTTTCAAGCCATCCAAGATCCTTTGAAGCTAGATCATTTCTTGTCACTTCCAGTAGGTTTACCTACTAAACTTGAATTAGTAATGATGTTCATAACATCATTCGATTCATATATATAAAACTATCTTATTCGAAGGTTTAAACTCGTAATCACTAGAACATAGTTTAGTTAATTCTAAACTTGTTCGCAAACAAAAGTTAATCCTTCTAACTTGACTTTTAAAATTAATTAAACACATGTTATATATCTATATGATATGCTAACTTAATGATTTAAAACCTGGAAACACGAAAAACACCGTAAAACCGGATTTACGCCGTCGTAGTAACACCGCGGGCTGTTTTGGGTTAGTTAATTAAAAACTATGATAAACTTTGATTTAAAAGTTGTTATTCTGAGAAAATGATTTTTATTATTAACATGAAACTATATCCAAAAATTATGGTTAAACTCAAAGTGGAAGTATGTTTTCTAAAATGGTCATCTAGACGTCGTTCTTTCGACTGAAATGACTACCTTTACAAAAATGACTTGTAACTTATTTTTCCGACTATAAACCTATACTTTTTCTGTTTAGATTCATAAAATACAGTTCAATATGAAACCATAGCAATTTGATTCATTCAAAACGGATTTAAAATGAAGAAGTTATGGGTAAAACAAGATTGGATAATTTTTCTCATTTTAGCTACGTGAAAATTGGTAACAAATCTATTCCAACCATAACTTAATCAACTTGTATTGTATATTATGTAATCTTGAGATACCATAGACACGTATACAATGTTTCGACCTATCATGTCGACACATCTATATATATTTCGGAACAACCATAGACACTCTATATGTGAATGTTGGAGTTAGCTATACAGGGTTGAGGTTGATTCCAAAATATATATAGTTTGAGTTGTGATCAATACTGAGATACGTATACACTGGGTCGTGGATTGATTCAAGATAATATTTATTGATTTATTTCTGTACATCTAACTGTGGACAACTAGTTGTAGGTTACTAACGAGGACAGCTGACTTAATAAACTTAAAACATCAAAATATATTAAAAGTGTTGTAAATATATTTTGAACATACTTTAATATATATGTATATATTGTTATAGGTTCGTGAATCAACAGTGGCCAAGTCTTACTTCTCGACGAAGTAAAAATCTGTAAAAGTGAGTTATAGTCCCACTTTTAAAATCTAATATTTTTGGGATGAGAATACATGCAGGTTTTATAAATGATTTACAAAATAGACACAAGTACGTGAAACTACATTCTATGGTTGAATTATCGAAATCGAATATGCCCCTTTTTATTAAGTCTGGTAATCTAAGAATTAGGGAACAGACACCCTAATTGACGCGAATCCTAAAGATAGATCTATTGGGCTTAACAAACCCCATCCAAAGTACCGGATGCTTTAGTACTTCGAAATTTATATCATATCCGAAGGGTGTCCCGGAATGATGGGGATATTCTTATATATGCATCTTGTTAATGTCGGTTACCAGGTGTTCACCATATGAATGATTTTTATCTCTATGTATGGGATATGTATTGAAATATGAAATCTTGTGGTCTATTATTATGATTTGATATATATAGGTTAAACCTATAACTCACCAACATTTTTGTTGACGTTTTAAAGCATGTTTATTCTCAGGTGATTATTAAGAGCTTCCGCTGTCGCATACTTAAATAAGGACGAGATTTGGAGTCCATGCTTGTATGATATTGTGTAAAAACTGCATTCAAGAAACTTATTTTGTTGTAACATATTTGTATTGTAAACCATTATGTAATGGTCGTGTGTAAACAGGATATTTTAGATTATCATTATTTGATAATCTACGTAAAACTTTTAAACCTTTATTGATGAAATAAAGGTTATGGTTTGTTTTAAAATGAATGCAGTCTTTGAAAAACGTCTCATATAGAGGTCAAAACCTCGCAACGAAATCAATTAATATGGAACGTTTTTAATCAATAAGAACGGGACATTTCAACGACGACCTTTCAGACTTGTAATTTTGGCATATACGTTTTCGTTACTGGGGAACCTTTCATGTTCCACCACATTAGCACTAAATTTACCAACAACTTCATTGATCTTTGACCTTCCAAAAAATCCTTATACTCATTGAAACTGTATCATGTACTCATCCACATCTTGTAACAATAATTGCCATATCAACTACCGGGAATTAGCAATCAGTATTTCAAATATCGCAGTGTGACGACCCGGAAATTTCCGACTAAATTTAAACTTTATCTTTATATTATTCTGACACTATAAGCAATGTTTGTTAAGTTAAATCTCAAGGATTTTAAACTATGTTTATACATTCATTTAAACCTCGACCAAATTCCAATGATTCACGAACCATTAAATGAACATATATGAATATGTATGTATATGTGTATATGTTATAAATTGAAAATGTTAATAAAGTATTTAAAAGTATAATGCTTTATATGAACGTATTTGTTTCAATATGATTATCGACGAAATTAAAAAAATATATTAAATGATTGAATTATCAGAAACATTGAATTATGATTACAAGTCTCTGTTGAGAGGTCCACTATGATTTGAGAAATCTATTCCTCTTAACGATATTCGGAATAATTTGTAAAGCTATTTATAAATAAAAATAAAAAGTGTCATTAACGAAAGTTAGACAAAAGCTAGTGGAGAATTGGTTTCCATAATATTCTATTAATCTATTTTCAAACGTACAAAAACGTTTTCAGCTTAAAAAAAAAAACTTTATTATTAAACTTTTATAAATATCTAGAATCACTTTTAACAACTCATTACTTAACCAGTATAATAAATATAACGATGTTTATATTTTATTTCATTAAATATATATAACGATTTAAATTAATATTATATATATTTATACGCGTATTATACATACATAGTTTTTATACTTTTACTATACTTTAACTTTACCTTTACTTTACTTTTACTTTACTTTAACTTTAATAATTCACTTTAATAATTCATACTTTAATAATTCACTTTAATAATTCATACTTTAATAATTCACTTTAATAATTCACACTTTAATAATTCACTTTAATAATTCATACTTTAATAATTCACTTTAATAATTCATACTTTAATAATTCACTTTAATAATTCATACTTTAATAATTCACTTTAATAATTTATACTTTAATAATTCACTTTAATAATTCAAAAATCTATTATAAATAGAATTCAATAGGTTTCATTATTTCATAGAAACTTGAAAATATATTTCTCTAAACTCTCTCAATCGATTTATATATATATATATATATATATATATATATATATATATATATATATATATATATATATATATATATATATATATATATATATATATATATATATATATATATTTGCTCTGTATTATTTCAAGATATTATTAGTATACATAAAATATTACGACGGAGTGATGTCCGAGTGATTTCAAAATAGTTTTTTTGAATGAGTCGAAGCTAAGGAAATTATGGGTTATAGCTATGGAAGTGATGGGTATGGTTCATGGGTATGCTCGTGAGGTCAATCTAGTGTTTATCATCTCCGTTGCGTCTACGTACTTTCCTGTAATATTGAATCTCAATATTGATACGTGAGCACTCATAACTTAACTTTTATATATCAATAGTGTATCCCTGACTAGTGCTCGAGTATATAGGATTATGCATGCTTGTACATTCGATATTGTCCTTAGATAGGTTTGTTGAATCCTGAATTAGATACAAATGCTACTGAGATAGGGTATATGATATGCATGTCATTGGAAAGCTAGCGAAAAATTAAGAACTTTTCATTTAGATATCGAATGGTTTCGATGAACGGATTTAAAGTTATAGTCAACTGAATTTTAGTATTATTGTTAAAATGATTATTATTACTATCGTCGTTATTATTTTAATAGAAATATCATTGTTATTATAAAATATCATTATTACTATTATGTTAGTATTATCATTTTATCATAATAACATTTTTAGTAAATATAAATATTGTTATTTTTTTATAGAATAATAATAATTATTATTACAAAATAATACAACTTTTACTTATTATTATTATGATCAATATTATTTTATCAAATAAATAGGGGATACAAAGATATTTTTCACCACGCGTAATATAATTACATTAATAATACTTACCACTATAGTTTTAAGATATTAAGTGAACTTTATAAATTTTACTACTTAAGATATATAAAAGTATATTTTATCATATATAAACGTTAATATAAATTTTTATTAATAAATGACTTTTATCATTATAAAATCTAATAAATATATTTAAATATATAAAACGACTATAGTTAAGTTATATAATAAACACGTATAAATTTTAAAAGTCATTTTGGATCAAGTTGACTTTTGTTGACTTTTGCATATTAGTCTCGAGCATTAAGATTGTGGTACACTATGACTTGATCAAAAATTGTTAGACAAATATTGACCAACATATAAATATATATACTTAATATAGGTTCGTGAATCCGAGGCCAACCTTGCACTTGTTAAATGACGTTATATGAATTTTTACTACGAAATACAGTATGGTGAGTTTCATTTGCTCCCTTTTATATATATTTTTGGGACTGAGAATACATGCGCTGTTTTTATAAATGTTTTACGAAATACGCACAAGTACTAAAACTAATTCTATGTGGGTTTAAACCAGAAATATACCCTTAGCTTGGTAACATTAAACTACTTGTCTATGTACGGTAGGCGCGAATCCTAAAGATAGATCTATTGGGCCTGACAAACCCCATCCTGACTATGGGATGCTTTAGTACTTCGAGGTTATTTTAAACACACCTGATCTGGTGTACTTCAGAGGGTAAAACATGAACGTTAAGGCTTGTTACCGGGTGCCTACAACTTATAGAATAATTTTATACACTTGCGAGTGTACATATATTTATAAACGGAAATCTTGTGGCCTATTAATATATTGAAATGATTGTTATGATAAACCTATGAACTCACCAACCTTTTGGTTGACACTTTAAAGCATGTTTATTCTCAGGTATTAAAGAAATCTTCCGCTGTGCATTAACTCATTTTAAGGATATTACTTGGAGTCATTCATGGCATATTTTGAAAGACGTTGCATTCAAGTCGTTGAGTTCATCAAGATTATTATTAAGTCAATTATAGTTGGATGTATTATGAAATGGTGTGCATACCGTCAATTTTTGTTGTAAAGAAAGTTTGTCTTTTAAAAACGAATGCAATGTTTGTAAAATGTATCATATAGAGGTCAAATACCTCGCGATGTAATCAACTATTGTGAATCGTTTATAATGTATATGAACGGGTCCTTTCAGTTGGTATCAGAGCGGTGGTCTTAGCGAATTAGGTCTGCATTAGTGTGTCTAACTGATAGTCGTTAGGATGCATTAGTGAGTCTGGACTTCGACCGTGTCTGCATTTCAAAAGTTTTGCTCATCATTCTTGTCGGAAATTACCTGCTTATCATTATTAGTCTAGACACATCTTATTGCATTGATTGCATGAATAGTGTATAGACAAAATTCATATCTTAGCGTATCTGCTAATTCATATCTTAGCGTATCTGTTACTGTAAACTTTGCCTGACATATTCCGTAAATTCCTCCGTAATCTACGAAACCTTTTGCTCTATATAATTAGAATACCACCCGATAGCCGGAAAATCATTTCATATCCAAAAATTCTTTATTCAATCGTATGAAATGGAATTCGTCATTAGTTCAAGTCCCTCGAATTCCGAAATGGAATCCCACTCAAGTTCCGAAAGCTGTGTGACCGGAATGGATCAACCAATTAGTCATCATCTATTCTGGATGAATTGGGGATGGGTTCGTAGCCTCCTTAATCATTGGAGACAAGAAGAAGGTGATCCCTTCCATCCACCACATTGCCCTCTTGGCGAAGAACCTGAAGCACTTACCGGCGAACCTATCCGAAACACCATTTTCTCTCTTATTTCTAGAGTATCTCGTCATGATTACATACTACACCAAATTCTAGATTTTATTTATCCGCTCGTCCGAACCGACAATCACCCCGGTGTAATAGAAGAAGTCAACGAGCTTCGCGCTCGGGTAGTGGATTTGGAGAATATGGTGCAAAGGTTACAAACACCAGCAGCAGCACCAGCAGCATAAACAGTACCAACATCAGCAACACCAACAGTACCATTACCACCACCAACAACAACCGCATCGCAAACCTCAACTTCACAATCTGTCCCATGAGCATCGATGTCATACGCCCTGTAGATACTAAGGAATACCACAACGATGAAGTATTGATTCATAACTTCATTGGGAAAATATTCTACAACGATTATGTAATTTCTAAAGTTTAGAAATTATCTATCCTAGCCTTAACCATAAATCAAGTGAGTTAATTTAATATTAACTCATTAAATCTATATTACATCTGAAGAAATATACACATATATTTCCATAAAGACTGTAATAAAATTCTTTTGTACAAAATATTAATTGTGACATTTTTTTTAACGGGTAGTTAATACCCGAGAGATATATAAATTCACAATTAATATGTTACATTCTTCGAATCTGATTCAGCAAATCATCCATTATACTCCCTACTTTCACAACAATATACATTCTTTTATAGAAATCAAAACAACCATACTCATTCAAAAATCTAATTACATATTCTGATTTTGAAATCGCCGAATTCAATTCAAGTTATAAACGATATCATCACTCTTAGATTCTTACATCTTTCAAAGCTATACTTTAACTTCAAAACTGTGTTAGAACATCGTATGTATATTAACGATTATAATCTGTGTTCAAGCCCTTCGAAATACCTGAAGACACTTCAAATAATGAACAATCGAGATGATGATCCAACCACATGTTATCCACAGTTACGTACCTGAAAAACTCTTGAAACCAAAGTCATAATTTAACATGTATCCATGTCAGACCTTTTGGCATTTACTAGCTAAAATAACTTTTCAATCCCTTCTAAAAATAGACGATTTTGTCACAGCTCCAGCAAACCAACTTCAATTGTTCATTCGAATAAGCCTTATTATAATGATTACCCCTTCATCATTATTACCGGGGAACCTTTCATATCTCGCCACATTAGCAGTAAACTTATTAACAACTTCATTGATCTTTGACTTTCCAAAAAATCTTTATATTTATCAAAATCCCATCATTTACTCATCTGCATCTTGTAACGAGAATTGCCATATGAATCATCAGAAATTAGCAATCAGTATTTTGAAATCTCGCAGCATGTCTACGCCAACAATTATATGTGTCTATCTTCTGGACTTATATACTTTGAATGTGAAGTTTCTGAAAAACACCTTAAACTGCGAACTAGTTCTCGAAATACTGATGAAGCATCAAAAACTGTAAACGATCTTAACAGTAAAAAGTTTGATGACAAAGAATAGTAAGGTGGAAAAGCTGAGAAAAAGAGAAGGTTTGGAACTGGAAAACGGATTGAACAGACTATGAAGGAGGCTGTGGACAAATCACAAAGACTAAATCTGCCTTCAAAGAATCCAAATGATTCAGTGCCTGCTAAAGTCATTAACGAATACCTTACTCTTTATTCTAAACCTTTACAGACAAATCTTCATCATCATCCATCAATATTAGAAATTCTAAGATATTATCATATCTTTCATTATAAATATCCGCGATATTTCTGAAGATATTTTCACAACTAATCTTATCTGAAGTCATTTATCTCTTTGCGCTATCAGTGTTACATCATATAAGAAACTATTAGTTTCTATATTCTATAAACTTTCGAGTTTAAATTATGAATGTTTTGAAGTAGTGTTGGGAACTGAAGCATGAGTTAGTATAATATAATGACACTTGATCAACGTGATTATATTACAGTAAGTCATGATGAGTTTCTAATGGGACATGACGATTTCACAGACCATGCCGTCATCATGTTCCATGTTACACGACTCTTGTATTCTATTTAATCTCTAAAAATATCAAGAATATATTTTCTTGATGATTCGGTCTTTTCAGGGTATTCTGGTAAATTAACAAATCAAGATCGTGCCATTACCATTTCCTTCTTAGAACATTAACTATGTTCATTCTAAAATTCATATCTGCGAATACTGGACCATTACAAACGTTGCTTAATCACAAGAAGAAGAAACGAAAGGACAAAACTCCAAAATAGAAATTGGAGTATAAATCGCAGCAAATAGAAGGGAGCATTAACTGTGGATGTCAATGATTATAGAAGACAAAAGCAGGGGCTTTGAAATATAAGGGAAGATATAAAACCCAACAACCACCCAAAAATTATAAACCGTATATATCGATGCATATAGCAATATAAAGACACGGAATAACTAAAAACACTATAAAACCGAGAGTATAGTAGAAGTAAATAGATTCTTCCGGAGGCAGATAAAAAAGAAGAACGACAGATATGAAAGTGAGGAGTATATCGAGAATCAGTACTGGATGAAGCATATTGACAAATACTTTAAAATATGAGTTGAGGGAGAAAGAATAGAAGGTGTTAGTTGTAAGAAAACGAAGGAGGTGGATTTATAGTGAAATACCCGACAGAGAAATCAAGATGGATTATCGTATTAATTCGAAGAGAATCATAATCTCCTTAATCACCGAAGCATCAAATCCAACATAGATTACAAAGATTTTCTTTAAATTCGGAGATCAATTGTGATGACGTCAAAAGATATGACGAATCACTGTAATCTTATTTCCTTCATTTACGATAACTTCCCTCATACGCTTTGAGTAATCGAATTATTTTATCCATACTTCTTAGACATGATAAAACTTCATAATCGTCATAATAACATTCTCATTGTTAGCCATAACGACCTCTATCAAATTTCGGGGACGAAATTTCTTTAACGGGTAGGTACTGTGACGACCCGGAAATTTCCGACTAAATTTAAACTTTATCTTTATATTATTCTGACACGATAAGCAATGTTTGTTAAGTTAAATCTCAAGGATTTTAAACTATGTTTATACATTCATTTAAACCTTGACCAAATTCCAATGATTCACGAACCATTAAATGAACATATATGAATATGTATGTATATGTGTATATGTTATAAATTGAAAATGTCAACAAAGTATTTAAAAGTATAATGCTTTATATGAACGTATTTGTTTCAATATGATTATCGACGAAATTAAAAAAAATATATTAAATGATTGAATTATCAGAAACATTGAATTATGATTACAAGTCTCTGTTGAGAGGTCCACTATGATTTGAGAAATCTATTCCTCTTAACGATATTCGGAATAATTTGTAAAGCTATTTATAAATAAAAATAAAAAGTGTCATTTACGAAAGTTAGACAAAAGCTAGTGGAGAATTGGTTTCCATAATATTCTATTAATCTATTTTCAAACGAACAAAAACGTTTTCAGTTTAAAAAAAAACTTTATTATTAAACTTTTATAAATATCTAGAATCACTTTTAACAACTCATTACTTAACCAGTATAATAAATATAACGATGTTTATATTTTATTTCATTAAATATATATAATGATTTAAATTAATATTATATATATTTATACGCGTATTATACATACATAGTTTTTATACTTTTACTATACTTTAACTTTACCTTTACTTTACTTTTACTTTAATTTAACTTTAATAATTCACTTTAATAATTCATACTTTAATAATTCACTTTAATAATTCATATTTTAATAATTCACTTTAATAATTCATACTTTAATAATTCACTTTAATAATTCATACTTTAATAATTCACTTTAATAATTCATACTTTAATAATTCACTTTAATAATTCATACTTTAATAATTCACTTTAATAATTCATACTTTAATAATTCACTTTAATAATTCAAAAATCTATTATAAATAGAATTCAATAGGTTTCATTATTTCATAGAAACTTGAAAATATATTTCTCTAAACTCTCTCAATCAATTTACATATATATATATATATATATTTGCTCTGTATTATTTCAAGATATTATTAGTATACATAAAATATTACGACGGAGTGATGTCCGAGTGATTTCAAAATAGTTTTTTTGAATGAGTCGAAGCTAAGGAAATTATGGGTTATAGCTATGGAAGTGATGGGTATGGTTCATGGGTATGCTCGTGAGGTCAATCTAGTGTTTATCATCTCCGTTGCGTCTACGTACTTTCCTGCAATATTGAATCTCAATATTGATACGTGAGCACTCATAACTTAACTTTTATATATCAATAGTGTATCCCTGACTAGTGCTCTAGTATATAGGATTATGCATGCTTGTACATTCGATATTGTCCTTAGATAGGTTTGTTGAATCCTGAATTAGATACATATGCTACTGAGATAGGGTATATGATATGCATGTCATTGGAAAGCTAGCGAAAAATTAAGAACTTTTCATTTAGATATCGAATGGTTTCGATGAACGGATTTGAAGTTATAGTCAACTGAATTTTAGTATTATTGTTAAAATGATTATTATTACTATCGTCGTTATTATTTTAATAGAAATATCATTGTTATTATAAAATATCATTATTACTATTATGTTAGTATTATCATTTTATCATAATAACATTTTTAGTAAATATAAATATTGTTATTTTTTTATAGAATAATAATTATTATTATTACAAAATAATACAACTTTTACTTATTATTATTATGATCAATATTATTTTATCAAATAAATAGGGGATACAAAGATATTTTTCACCACGCGTAATATAATTACATTAATAATACTTACCACTATAGTTTTAAGATATTAAGTGAACTTTATAAATTTTACTACTTAAGATATATAAAAGTATATTTTATCATATATAAACGTTAATATAAATTTTTATTAATAAATGACTTTTATTATTATAAAATCTAATAAATATATTTAAATATATAAAACGACTATAGTTAAGTTATATAATAAACACGTATAAATTTTAGAAGTCATTTTGGGTCAAGTTGACTTTTGTTGACTTTTGCATATTAGTCTCGAGCATTAGGATTGTGGTACACTATGACTTGATCAAAAATTGTTAGACAAATATTGACCAACATATAAATATATATAATTAATATAGGTTCGTGAATCCGAGGCCAACCTTGCACTTGTTAAATGACGTTATATGTATTTTTACTACGAAATACAGTATGGTGAGTTTCATGCCAATGGGGCTTTGCCTCATTGGTCACCATGTTAACATGGTGTTCGAGGAGATCAAGGGTTCGAGTCTCGGGGGGGGGGGGGGGGGGGGGGGGGATTTTCGTGAATTAACTCTAACCACTAACATTGCCTTTCAAAAAAAAAAAAAAAAAAAAAAAAAAAAAAAAAAAAAAAAAAAAAAAAAAAAAGTATGGTGAGTTTCATTTGCTCCCTTTTATATATATTTTTGGGACTGAGAATACATGCGCTGTTTTTATAAATGTTTTACGAAATAGGCACAAGTACTAAAACTAATTCTATGTGGGTTTAAACCAGAAATATACCCTTAGCTTGGTAACATTAAACTACTTGTCTATGTACGGTAGGCGCGAATCCTAAAGATAGATCTATTGGGCCTGACAAACCCCATCCTGACTATGGGATGCTTTAGTACTTCGAGGTTATTTTAAACACACCTGATCTGGTGTACTTCAGAGGGTAAAACATGAATGTTAAGGCTTGTTACCGGGTGCCTACAACTTATAGAATAATTTTATACACTTGCGAGTGTACATATATTTATAAACGGAAATCTTGTGGTCTATTAATATATTGAAATGATTGTTATGATAAACCTATGAACTCACCAACCTTTTGGTTGACACTTTAAAGCATGTTTATTCTCAGGTATTAAAGAAATCTTCCGCTGTGCATTAACTCATTTTAAGGATATTACTTGGAGTCATTCATGGCATATTTTGAAAGACGTTGCATTCAAGTCGTTGAGTTCATCAAGATTATTATTAAGTCAATTATAGTTGGATGTATTATGAAATGGTGTGCATACCGTCAATTTTTGTTGTAAAGAAAGTTTGTCTTTTAAAAACGAATGCAATGTTTGTAAAATGTATCATATAGAGGTCAAATACCTCGCGATGTAATCAACTATTGTGAATCGTTTATAATGTATATGAACGAGTCCTTTCACGCAGCAATTCTACGTCAACAGTTATATATACATATAATGTCTATCTTCTAGACTTACATACTTCGAATGTGAAGTTTCTGAAAAACATCCCAAACTATGAACTAGTTCTCTGAAATTGGAACAATGCTGATGAAGCAGCAAAAACTGTAAACGACCTTAACAGTCAAAAGTTTAATGATAAAGAATAGTATGGTGGTAAAGCTGAGAAAAAGAGAAGGTTTGGAACTGGAAAACGGATTGAGCAAAGTATGAAGGAGGCTGTGGATAAATCACAAAGACTGAACCTGCCTTCAAAGAATCCAAATGATTCAGTGTCTGCTGAAATCCTTAGTAAATACCTTGCTCTTTACTCTAAAACCTTTGCGGACAATATTCTTCATCATCATCATTATCTTAAATATTCTAAGATATCATCATATCTTTCATTATAAATATCCTCGATATTTCTGAAGATATTTTCATAACCATTCTTATTTGAAATCATTCATTTCTTCGCGCTATCTGTGTTATAACATAAAAGAAACTATTTTAGTTTCTAACATCTGAAAAATTCGAAAAAAAATTAATGTTTTGAAGTAGTGTTGGGAACTGAAGCATGAATTAGTATAATATAATGACACTTGATCAACGTGGTTATATTACAGTAAGTCATGATGAGTTTCTAATGGAACGTGATAAGGGTTCATAGATTCGATCCTCATCATGTGCCATGTTACACGACTCTTACATTCTAATCTCTAAACATATCAAGAAAATATTTTTCTTGATGATTCGGTCTTTTCCAGATATTCTGGTAATTTGACAAATCAAGATCGTGCCATTACAATTTCTTTCTTAGAACGTTAGTATTGTTTATCCAAAATTTCATACCTACGAATTCTGAACCATTATTCGCTTGACTTAAAGTCGGGAAGAGAAAACGAAAGCATGAAGCTCTGAAATATAAAGGAGAATATAAGCCCGATAACAACCCCGAAATTTACAAACCGTGTATATCAATGCGTATAGCAACATAAAGATACGGGAGAATGAAAAACACTATAACCCCAAGGTAATGGTAGAAGAAAATAACTTCCTCTGGTGGCAGATGAAAAAGAAGAATGAATGATATGATAGCCAAGAAAATATCAAGAATCAGAACTGGATGAAGAATTTTAACAAATCTTTTGTAAGTATGAAATAAGAAAGAAGATTATAGGAGTGGTGAGAATAAACGAAACGGAAGAGGTTAATTTATAGCAAAATATCAGACATAGCAATCGAGGCAGATTACGCATTTAATCAAAGGAAATCCTAATTTCCTTAAATTCCGAAGAATCAAATCTTATTTAAATTATGAAGATTTTCTATTCCTTAAATTACGAAAATCAATCGTTACTACATCAAGAGATAAGACGAATCTCTATTCTCCATTTCACTCTATTACGATAACTTCTCACATACGCTTCGAGTAATCGGATTATTTTATCCGTATTATTCAATGGTGATAAAATTCTATTTACCAACTCATATTCGTCATGAAAATATTTTTTTATTGTCAGCCATGACGACCTAACTCAAATTTTGGGACGAAATTTCTTTAACGGGTAGGTACTGTGACAACCCGGAAATTTTTGACCAAATTTAAACTTTATCTTTAAATGATTTAACGTTTCCGACACGATAAGCAAAGTCTATGAAGTTGAATCTCAAAATTTTAGAACTGTTTCATTACATTTGACTGCTCTCGACGATTCATGAACAATTATATATATGTATATATATATATATATATATATATATATATATATATATATATATATATATATATATATATATATATATATATATATGTACAAGTAAAAACAACTTTCCTACAGTAAAACACTATTTGTTACAGTAAAATGACTTTGCTACAGTAAAACACTATTTGCTACAGTAAAACACTATTTGATGTCGACGAACTAGCAAACAAAAACGGATAAGGCGGCCATGCGATCGCATGGCAAAAACACTGAAAACTCATGCGATCGCATGGGGTACTGATGCAGACCACATACTATAAAACGCGAATTTTGGTTCCAGTGTACATCGATCTCTTTCTCTATTATATTTATATTATTATTATTATTATTATTATTATTATTATTTTTATTATTATTATTATTATTATTATTATTATTATTATTATTATTATTATTATTAAGATTAATATTATTATTAATCTTATTATTATTAATATTATTAATTAGTATTATACATAAAATACTACGACGAGGTCTTGAGCGTGTCACTTTCAAAATGGTTTTCAAGCGGGATAGAGCTAAGGAAATTATGGGTAATGTTCGGGGGTATATTTATGAATCAAACCTAGTGTTTATCATCTCCGTTACTTCTACGTACTATCCTACAATATTGAATCTCAATATTGATACGTAAGCACTCATATTTTATCTTTTATATATTAATTGTGTATCCATGTCTAGTGCTCGAGTATATATATTTATACATACGTGTATGCTAAATTTCATCATTAAACAGTTTATAATAGATCACGAATTAAATACATATATTACTGGCAAAAGGTATATGATATACATGTTTTTGGAAAGCTGGTGAAAAATCAATAACTTTTCATTTAGATATCGAATAGTTACGATGAACGGATTAAAAGATATGATCAACTAAATTATAATTGACGTTAATTGGAATTGCTTTTGAATCTGCAATTAATATTTAAACAACTTGTTTGTAAGATTGATAAATTGGATTTTTGAGTATTACCTGAAATGTCCCGTTCTTATTGATTAAAAACGTTCCATATTAATTGATTTCGTTGCGAGGTTTTGACCTCTATATGAGACGTTTTTCAAAGACTGCATTCATTTTTAAAACAAACCATAACCTTTATTTCATAAATAAGGGTTTAAAAAGCTTTACGTAGATTATCAAATAATGATAATCTAAAATATCCTGTTTACACACGATCATTACATAATGGTTTACAATACAAATATGTTACATCGAAATCAGTTTCTTGAATGCAGTTTTTACACAAAATCATACAAACATGGACTCCAAATCTTGTCCTTATTTTAGTATGCGATAGCGGAAGCTCTTAATAATCACCTGAGAATAAACATGCTTAAAACGTCAACAAAAATGTTGGTGAGTTATAGGTTTAACCTATATATATCAAATCATAATAATAGACCACAAGATTTCATATTTCAATACACATCCCATACATAGAGATAAAAATCATTCATATGGTGAACACCTGGTAACCGACATTAACAAGATGCATATATAAGAATATCCCCATCATTCCGGGACACCCTTCGGATATGATATAAATTTCGAAGTACTAAAGCATCCGGTACTTTGGATGGGGTTTGTTAGGCCCAATAGATCTATCTTTAGGATTCGTGTCAATTAGGGTGTCTGTTCCCTAATTCTTAGATTAACAGACTTAATAAAAAGGGGCATATTCGATTTCGATAATTCAACCATAGAATGTAGTTTCACGTACTTGTGTCTATTTTGTAAATCATTTATAAAACCTGCATGTATTCTCATCCCAAAAATATTAGATTTTAAAAGTGGGACTATAACTCACTTTCACAGATTTTTACTTCGTCGGGAAGTAAGACTTGGCCACTGGTTGATTCACGAACCTATAACAATATATACATATATATCAAAGTATGTTCAAAATATATTTACAACACTTTTAATATATTTTGATGTTTTAAGTTTATTAAGTCAGCTGTCCTCGTTAGTAACCTATAACTAGTTGTCCACAGTTAGATGTACAGAAATAAATCGATAAATATTATCTTGAATCAATCCACGACCCAGTGTATACGTATCTCAGTATTGATCACAACTCAAACTATATATATTTTGGAATCAACCTCAACCCTGTATAGCTAACTCCAACATTCACATATAGAGTGTCTATGGTTGTTCCGAAATATATATAGATGTGTCGACATGATAGGTCGAAACATTGTATACGTGTCTATGGTATCTCAAGATTACATAATATACAATACAAGTTGATTAAGTTATGGTTGGAATAGATTTGTTACCAATTTTCACGTAGCTAAAATGAGAAAAATTATCCAATCTTGTTTTACCCATAACTTCTTCATTTTAAATCCGTTTTGAGTGAATCAAATTGCTATGATTTCATATTGAACTCTATTTTATGAATCTAAACAGAAAAAGTATAGGTTTATAGTCGGAAAAATAAGTTACAAGTCGTTTTTGTAAAGGTAGTCATTTCAGTCGAAAGAACGACGTCTAGATGACCATTTTAGAAAACATACTTCCACTTTGAGTTTAACCATAATTTTTGGATATAGTTTCATGTTCATAATAAAAATCATTTTCTCAGAATAACAACTTTTAAATCAAAGTTTATCATAGTTTTTAATTAACTAACCCAAAACAGCCCGCGGTGTTACTACGACGGCGTAAATCCGGTTTTACGGTGTTTTTCGTGTTTCCAGGTTTTAAATCATTAAGTTAGCATATCATATAGATATAGAACATGTGTTTAGTTGATTTTAAAAGTCAAGTTAGAAGGATTAACTTTTGTTTGCGAACAAGTTTAGAATTAACTAAACTATGTTCTAGTGATTACAAGTTTAAACCTTCGAATAAGATAGCTTTATATGTATGAATCGAATGATGTTATGAACATCATTACTACCTTAATTTCCTTGGATAAACCTACTGGAAAAGAGAAAAATGGATCTAGCTTCAATGGTGAAATGTCCCGTTCTTATTGATTAAAAACGTTCCATATTAATTGATTTCGTTGCGAGGTTTTGACCTCTATATGAGACGTTTTTCAAAGACTGCATTCAATTTAAAACAAACCATAACCTTTATTTCATCAATAAAGGTTTAAAAAGCTTTACGTAGATTATCAAATAATGATAATCTAAAATATCCTATTTACACACGACCATTACATAATGGTTTACAATACAAATATGTTACAACAAAATAAGTTTCTTGAATGCAGTTTTTACACAATATCATACAAGCATGGACTCCAAATCTCGTCCTTATTTAAGTATGCGACAGCGGAAGCTCTTAATAATCACCTGAGAATAAACATGCTTAAAACGTCAACAAAAATGTTGGTGAGTTATAGGTTTAACCTATATATATCAAATCATAATAATAGACCACAAGATTTCATATTTCAATACACATCCCATACATAGAGATAAAAATCATTCATATGGTGAACACCTGGTAACCGACATTAACAAGATGCATATATAAGAATATCTCCATCATTCCGGGACACCCTTCGGATATGATATAAATTTCGAAGTACTAAAGCATCCGGTACTTTGGATGGGGCTTGTTGGGCCCGATAGATCTATCTTTAGGATTCGCGTCAGTTAGGGTGTCTGTTCCCTAATTCTTAGATTACCAGACTTAATAGAAAGGGGCATATTCGATTTCGATAATTCAACCATAGAATGTAGTTTCACGTACTTGTGTCTATTTTGTAAATCATTTATAAAACCTGCATGTATTCTCATCCCAAAAATATTAGATTTTAAAAGTGGGACTATAACTCACTTTCACAGATTTTTACTTCGTCGGGAAGTAAGACTTGGCCACTGGTTGATTCACGAACCTATAACAATATATACATATATATCAAAGTATGTTCAAAATATATTTACAACACTTTTAATATATTTTGATGTTTTAAGTTTATTAAGTCAGCTGTCCTCGTTAGTAACCTACAACTAGTTGTCCACAGTTAGATGTACAGAAATAAATCGATAAATATTATCTTGAATCAATCCACGACCCAGTGTATACGTATCTCAGTATTGATCACAACTCAAACTATATATATTTTGGAATCAACCTCAACCCTCTATAGCTAACTCCAACATTCACATATAGAGTGTCTATGGTTGTTCCGAAATATATATAGATGTGTCGACATGATAGGTCGAAACATTGTATACGTGTCTATGGTATCTCAAGATTACATACAATACAAGTTGATTAAGTTATGGTTGGAATAGATTTGTTACCAATTTTCACGTAGCTAAAATGAGAAAAATTATCCAATCTTGTTTTACCCATAACTTCTTCATTTTAAATCCGTTTTGAGTGAATCAAATTGGTATGGTTTCATATTGAACTCTATTTTATGAATCTAAACAGAAAAGTATAGGTTTATAGTCGGAAAAATAAGTTACAAGTCGTTTTTGTAAAGGTAGTCATTTCAGTCGAAAGAACGACGTCTAGATGACCATTTTAGAAAACATACTTCCACTTTGAGTTTAATCATAATTTTTGGATATAGTTTCATGTTCATAATAAAAATCATTTTCTCAGAATAACAACTTTAAAATCAAAGTTTATCATAGTTTTTAATTAACTAACCCAAAACAGCCCGCGGTGTTACTACGACGGCGTAAATCCGGTTTTATGGTGTTTTTCGTGTTTCTAGGTTTTAAATCATTAAGTTAGCATATCATATAGATATAGAACATGTGTTTAGTTGATTTTAAAAGTCAAGTTATAAGGATTAACTTTTGTTTGCGAACAAGTTTAGAATTAACTAAACTATGTTCTAGTGATTACAAGTTTAAACCTTCGAATAAGATAGCTTTATATGTATGAATCGAATGATGTTATGAACATCATTACTACCTTAATTTCCTTGGATAAACCTACTGGAAAATAGAAAAATGGATCTAGCTTCAATGGATCCTTGGATGGCTCGAAGTTCTTGAAGCAGAATCATGACACGAAAACAAGTTCAAGTAAGATCATCACTTGAAATAAGATTGTTATAGTTATAGAAATTGAACCAAAGTTTGAATATGATTATTACCTTGTATTAGAATGATAACCTACTGTAAGAAACAAAGATTTCTTGAGGTTGGATGATCACCTTACAAGATTGGAAGTGAGCTAGCAAACTTGAAAGTATTCTTGATTTTATGAAACTAGAACATTTGGAATTTATGAAGAACACTTAGAACTTGAAGATAGAACTTGAGAGAGATCAATTAGATGAAGAAAATTGAAGAATGAAAGTGTTTGTAGGTGTTTTTGGTCGTTGGTGTATGGATTAGATATAAAGGATATGTAATTTTGTTTTCATGTAAATAAGTCATGAATGATTACTCATATTTTTGTAATTTTATGAGATATTTCATGCTAGTTGCCAAATGATGGTTCCCACATGTGTTAGGTGACTCACATGGGCTGCTAAGAGCTGATCATTGGAGTGTATATACCAATAGTACATACATCTAAAAGCTGTGTATTGTACGAGTACGAATACAGGTGCATACGAGTAGAATTGTTGATGAAACTGAACGAGGATGTAATTGTAAGCATTTTTGTTAAGTAGAAGTATTTTGATATGTGTATTGAAGTCTTTCAAAAGTGTATAAATACATATTAAAACACTACATGTATATACATTTTAACTGAGTCGTTAAGTCATCGTTAGTCGTTACATGTAAGTGTTGTTTTGAAACCTTTAGGTTAACGATCTTGTTAAATGTTGTTAACCCAATGTTTATAATATCAAATGAGATTTTAAATTATTATATTATCATGATATTATCATGTATGAATATCTCTTAATATGATATATATACATTAAATGTCTTTACAACGATAATCGTTACATATATGTCTCGTTTAAAAATCATTAAGTTAGTAGTCTTGTTTTTACATATGTAGTTCATTGTTAATATACTTAATGATATGTTTACTTATCATAGTATCATGTTAACTATATATATATCCATATATATGTCATCATATAGTTTTTACAAGTTTTAACGTTCGTGAATCACCGGTCAACTTGGGTGGTCAATTGTCTATATGAAACATATTTCAATTAATCAAGTCTTAACAAGTTTGATTGCTTAACATGTTGGAAACATTTAATCATGTAAATATCAATCTCAATTAATATATATAAACATGGAAAAGTGCGGGTCACTACAGTACCTACCCGTTAAATAAATTTCGTCCCGAAATTTTAAGCTGTTGAAGGTGTTGACGAATCTTCTGGAAATAGATGCGGGTATTTCTTCTTCATCTGATCTTCACGCTCCCAGGTGAACTCGGGTCCTCTACGAGCATTCCATCGAACCTTAACAATTGGTATCTTGTTTTGCTTAAGTCTTTTAACCTCACGATCCATTATTTCGACGGGTTCTTCGATGAATTGAAGTTTTTCGTTGATTTGGATTTCATCTAATGGAATAGTGAGATCTTCTTTTGCAAAACATTTCTTCAAATTCGAGACGTGGAAAGTGTTATGTACAGCCGCGAGTTTTTGAGGTAACTCAAGTCGGTAAGCTACTGGTCCGACACGATCAATAATCTTGAATGGTCCAATATACCTTGGATTTAATTTTCCTCGTTTACCAAATCGAACAACGCCTTTCCAAGGTGCAACTTTAAGCATGACCATCTCTCCAATTTCAAATTCTATATCTTTTCTTTTAATGTCAGCGTAGCTCTTTTGTCGACTTTGGGCGGTTTTCAACCGTTGTTGAATTTGGATGATCTTCTCGGTAGTTTCTTGTATAATCTCCGGACCCGTAATCTGTCTATCCCCCACTTCACTCCAACAAATCGGAGACCTGCACTTTCTACCATAAAGTGCTTCAAACGGCGCCATCTCAATGCTTGAATGGTAGCTATTGTTGTAGGAAAATTCTGCTAACGGTAGATGTCGATCCCAACTGTTTCCGAAATCAATAACACATGCTCGTAGCATGTCTTCAAGCGTTTGTATCGTCCTTTCGCTCTGCCCATCAGTTTGTGGATGATAGGCAGTACTCATGTCTAGACGAGTTCCTAATGCTTGCTGTAATGTCTGCCAGAATCTTGAAATAAATCTGCCATCCCTATCAGAGATAATAGAGATTGGTATTCCATGTCTGGAGATGACTTCCTTCAAATACAGTCGTGCTAACTTCTCCATCTTGTCATCTTCTCTTATTGGCAAGAAGTGTGCTGATTTGGTGAGACGGTCAACTATTACCCAAATAGTATCAAAACCACTTGCAGTCCTTGGCAATTTAGTGATGAAATCCATGGTAATGTTTTCCCATTTCCATTCCGGGATTTCGGGTTGTTGAAGTAGACCTGATGGTTTCTGATGCTCAGCTTTGACCTTAGAACACGTCAAACATTCTCCTACATATTTAGCAACATCGGCTTTCATACCCGGCCACCAAAAATGTTTCTTGAGATCCTTGTACATCTTCCCCGTTCCAGGATGTATTGAGTATCTGGTTTTATGAGCTTCTCTAAGTACCATTTCTCTCATATCTCCAAATTTTGGTACCCAAATCCTTTCAGCCCTATACCGGGTTCCGTCTTCCCGAATATTAAGATGCTTCTCCGATCCTTTGGGTATTTCATCCTTTAAATTTCCCTCTTTTAAAACTCCTTGTTGCGCCTCCTTTATTTGAGTAGTAATGTTATTATGAATCATTATATTCATAGATTTTACTCGAATGGGTTCTCTGTCCTTCCTGCTCAAGGCATCGGCTACCACATTTGCCTTCCCCGGGTGGTAACGAATCTCAAAGTCGTAATCATTCAATAATTCAATCCACCTACGCTGCCTCATATTCAGTTGTTTCTGATTAAATATGTGTTGAAGACTTTTGTGGTCGGTATATATAATACTTTTGACCCCATATAAGTAGTGCCTCCAAGTCTTTAATGCAAAAACAACCGCGCCTAATTCCAAATCAGGCGTCGTATAATTTTGTTCGTGAATCTTCAATTGTCTAGATGCATAAGCAATCACCTTCGTTCGTTGCATTAATACACAACCGAGACCTTGCTTTGATGCGTCACAATAAATCACAAAATCATCATTCCCTTCAGGCAATGACAATATAGGTGCCGTAGTTAGCTTTTTCTTCAATAACTGAAACGCTTTCTCTTGTTCATCATTCCATTCAAATTTCTTCCCTTTATGCGTTAATGCAGTCAAGGGTTTTGCTATTCTGGAAAAGTCTTGGATGAACCTTCTGTAGTAACCAGCTAGTCCCAAAAACTGGCGTATGTGTTTCGGAGTTTTCGGGGTTTCCCACTTTTCAACAGTTTCTATCTTTGCCGGATCCACCTTAATACCTTCTTTGTTCACTATGTTGTGATGACCCGGGAATTTCCGACCAAATTTAAACATAATCTTATATGATTCGACTCGATAAGCAAAGTCTATTAAACCGAGTCTCATTATGTTTGAACTATTTCATGATAACATTTGACCTTTAACTATTTCCGACGATTCACGAACCTTTAATTGTAACTAAGAATGTAAATATAAATAATTATATATAAAACTAATTATATTAGTATTAATGAACTATTAAGTAATTTTGTTATTATAAAAGATAACATTTAATAACTAAAGATTTTCATTTTGAATATATATAGTATATTGTATATAAATGATTCAAACATATTTTACCAACGTTATCAAAATATTAAATGTACAATGTTATACTTTGTAGTTAATTGTTTAATATACATAATTAATCATCTACTCAACATTTAAAACATGATTTTATATATATGGTAGTATACATATATACATAAAATATAACTATATATATATATATATATATATATATATATATATATATATATATATATATATATATATATATGATTTTAAACATAATTATTATATTATGTATATGTAGAAATTTATAATATATCTATGATGAAATAATGTACTATTTTAATAAATATATATAATACTTACATATATAAAACATTTATATTTTTCATAATTACATACATAAGTATAATATAATTAGTATGTAAATAAATATTATAATATATTTATATTAAAATGCATAAATATATAATATTCAGTATATGTTACAATACATATTACATAATTATTAAATATTACATAATAATAGATGATATTAATAAATTAAATTTAAATACAAATATAGTTGTTGTAGTAATGTTATTTGTATCGTCAAATATCAATATTTGTATTCATAATATCACTTTATATCATATAAAGATGAAATTGGATGTATAAATTAGATTATTATTACTAATATTATTATTATCGATAAAATATTAATATTATCATAATTAGTATGGTATTATTATTATTATTATTATTATTATTATCATTTTTACAATTATTATTATCATTAATATTATATTTATCATTATTATTAATTTTATTAATATTATTAGATATTAATAGTATTGTTATTATATATTATTATTATTAATTAAAAAAAAACAGTAGGGATCTATATTATACGCTTGACCTCTGTATCCTTTATCTCTATTATTATTATTTTTTTTGTTTCTTTCCTGCTCCCAACTCGTGAACCTGTGTTGACATTTTCTCCATTTTTTATCAACCGATCTCTATTATTACAACATGATTATGTATAATTGCAAATCAAATAAAAAGGAAATCCAATGGGATTAAAGAGCACAGCGATATTTTTGTTTTCTTCTTCTCTGCACGCTCCAATTTTTTTTTCTCTTAATTCAATTTCGAATAAAGTTTCAAAATCTAAAAATGCAGAAAGGTTAGAAATCTTTCTTTGAATCTATCTGCAAAATCTCAACTCTCAAATCTTTATATCGATCTTGAATTTTGAAGTCAAAGTTTAGTTTAAAAAAAGTCAACAATTGTTCTTGAGACAAATTCGCGTTCGTGTATATGTTTCTGATCAAATTGACGATTCCAGTAGTTTTTATACATGTTTAGAAAACTATTTCGTGTTATAAACATTATCTATAATGTTATCTATTACGAAATCAATTTTTTTTGTTTTGTTCCAAGAACCGACGCTGCAGTAGGCCTTTAGTGTTTTTTTTTTAATTTTAGAACCCAAATTATTTTTTTTTCTGTAATGTTTTGAAGCTTTAAAGGGAACCCCGATTTTTTATTTTTTTTTTTGGTTATTGATGTTTTGTTGAATCCATGAGACTTGTGGAGAAGAAGAGGAATAGAAGAAAAACAGTTTATATATAAAATTTAAATTCGATATTAGTACAGAGAATCAGAATTGGTGGGATGGTCGAGAGTGTTTGCGTGTGAGCATGTGGTCACGAGATCGAGTCCAGAGGACGGTAGTTTCTTTTTTTTTTTTTAAACTCTTTTCATGTGAGGTAGTTTTCTTTTCTAATTTTATTATTGTTATTATATATTAATTATTATTAGTATTATTATTATTATTGTGATTGTTTTGATTGTTATTGTTATTGTTATTATTAGTATCATACTTGTTATCATATTTGAAAGTATTATAGACATTACTATTATTATTATGATAGGTATTAATAATATTATTATTAGTAATAAACTTATCATTTTAGTATTTTATCATCATTAGGATTATGATTATGATTATCATTATTATTATTATGAAGGAAATAAAAATATATTATTATCATCAATATTAGAATTTGTACCGGTTTATAAATAATAGTATCATCAGTACATTTACAATTAATAATATCATATTTATCAGTATCATCATTAATATTTACTAGTATTATTATGATTATCATTTATCATTTTATAAATATTAGAACCCTTATTATTAACATAAGTATGGTATTAGTATTAATATTATTTTAGAGTTATTATTATTAGTATCATTAACAGTTATCATTTTCATTTTTTTTGCTATTAGTATTATCATTATTAATAAAATTATTATTATTATTAGTAAATCATTATTATCTAAATTATTATTTTAACAAATAAATCTTTTGTACACTATATATATACTTATGGTATATACTAGGATTGTATTAATAATTCAAATAACAAACTAATAAAATTTCATAAATACAATACTAACCACAAATATATGTATATAAATATATTAATGTCACTATTTATATAAACGTAAATCATTATAGATATATATACATAAAATCGATATATATATAAAATATAACTTAAAATATAATATAAGTATACGTTTTAAAATAAAGGTTAGAATAAATTCTACAAAACTATAATATATAAATAATACATATTAATAAATGAAATTTTGTAACTTACATTATACGTATTAATATATACACAATTGATATAGGTTCGTGAATCCGAGGCCAACCCTGCATTGTTCAATGACGTCATATGTATTTTTACTACAAAATACAGTATCGTGAGTTTCATTTGCCTTTTTACCCTTTATATTTTTGGGCTGAGAATACATGCGCAACTTTTATAATTGTTTTACGAAATTGACACAAGTACGTGAAACTACATTCTATGGTTGGATTATCGAAGTCGAATATGCCCCTTTTTATTAAGTCTGGTAATCTAAGAATTAGGGAACAGACACCCTAATTGACGCGAATCCTAAAGATAGATCTATCGGGCCCAACAAGCCCCATCCAAAGTACCGGATGTTTTAGTACTTCGAAATTTATATCATGTCCGAAGGAGGATCCCGGAATGATGGGGATATTCTTATATATGCATATTGTTAATGTCGGTTACCAGGTGTTCAATCCATATGAATGATATTTTTGTCTCTATGCATGGGACGTATGTTTATGAGAAATGGAAATCTGAAATCTTGTGGTCTATTAAAATGATGGAAACGATTGTTTAAGTTAAACTAATGAACTCACCAACCTTTTGGTTGACACTTTAAAGCATGTTTATTCTCAGGTACGAAAGAAATCTTCCGCTGTGTATTTGCTCATTTTATAGATATTACTTGGAGTCATTCATGGCATATTTCAAAAGACGTTGCATTCGATTCGTCGAGTTCATCAAGATTATTATCAAGTCAATTATAGTTGGATATATTATGAAATGGTATGCATGCCTGTCAACTTTCGATGTAATGAAAGTTTGTCTTTTCAAAAACGAATGCAATGTTTGTAAAATGTATCATATAGAGGTCAAGTACCTCGCGATGTAATCAACTGTTGTGAATCGTTTATAATCGATATGGACTTCGTCCGGATGGATTAGGACGGGTCTTCACATTTGGTATCAGAGCGGTGGTCTTAGCGAACCAGGTCTTGCATTAGTGAGTCTAACTGATAGTCGTTAGAATGCATTAATGAGTCTGGACTTCGACCGTGTTTGCATGTCAAAAGTTTTGCTTATCATTTAGTGTCGAAAAATTATTTGCTTATCATCCTTAAAGTCTAAGACACGTCTTACTGCCTTTATTGCATAGACAGTGTATAGTTAAATTCATATCTTAGCGTATCTGTTATTGTTACCTTTGCCTGACAGCTTCCGTAGATTCCTCCATAGCTTATGGGATTTTAGTATTATATATGCATATGTAAATTATGTATTGCAGGGTACTAATCTACATCCTAAAATCTATTTCTTATCGAAAATCCTTCATCTGATCGTACGAGATGAATCCCTCAACCAATTCGAGTCCATCAGATTTCGATAGCTATTTCGATAGTTATTCCGACAACTATTTCGATATGGATTTCCACTCGAGCTCCGAAAGCAGAGTAACCGGAATGAATCGATCAATTAGCCATCATCTATTCTGAATGAATTGGAGATGGGTTCGTAGTCGACTTAATCAATGGAAACGCGAAGAAGGCGATCATTTCCACTAACCAAATTCACCTCTTGACAATGAACCTAAAACGTTTACCGGCGAACCTGTTCGAGACACCATTTTCTCTCTCATTTCCAAAGTATCTCATCACGATCATATACTATCTCAGATTCTAAACCTCATTCATCCGCTCGTCCGAACCGACAATCATCCCGGTGTAATAGAAGAAGTTAACGAACTTCGCGCATAAGTTGTAGTCTTGGAAAATATGGTGCAAAACGTACCAGCTTCATCCAAATCACCGGCACCAACAGTACCACCAACAACCCAAATTTCAATATCACATGCCTCAACATCTCAATCTATACCTCGAGTATAATCATCATTCTACATGACATTCTACATCAGTTATCTTCGTTCGACATGGTGATTATGTAATCTCTAATGTTTTAGAGATTATTTATTCTAGTTCCAACTGAAAACTAAATTAGTTTAATATCATGTTAACTCATTAAATTCATGATTACATCTGAAGAAAATATATATGTATATATGTTTTCATAAAGATTGTAATTAAAAATTCTTTTGTACAAACTGTTAATAATAAAAATATTTTAACGGGTAGGTAATAACCGAGGAATATTTAAATTTCACATTAATAAGTTACACTGTATATTCTTCGAATCTGATTCAACAGTTATTCACTATCCTATTTACAACCACCGGGATACTTATCCGTTCACCAAAGAATAACTATTTTCATTCAAATTCAATTTCATATTTGAATTTTGACCTATCAGAATCCAACAAGTGGCATAATGAAGAAATAATGGACACAATAAAAATTGATTAGAAACAGACTAATTAACAATATTAAATTTTATTAAGAAACCACGCTAACAAAATCCTAGCTAACTGTTCCTAGCTAACTGTTAATTCCGTATTACATTTTATTTATCGCAATTTATTTATCGCAATTTATTTTATCGCAATTTATATTCTCGCAATTTTATTTATTGTCATTTAATTTCTGTTATTTACTTTACGCACTTTATTTATCGTCATTTAATTTCTGTTATTTATTTTACGCACTTTAAATATCGGGACACGTATACAAGGTTTTGACATATCATATCGACACATCTATATATATTATTTGGAATCACCATAGACACTCTATATGCAGTAATGATCGAGTTCTCTATACAGGGTTGAGGTTGATTCTATAATAATATATATACTTTGAGTTGTGATCGAGTCTGAGACATGTACACTGGTCACGATACGTATTAATTAATTCAAATATTATATATTAAACTATATATGAATGATTGCACTGTCAACTGTGGACTATCGACTGTGGACTAATAACATTGGACAATTAAAATGAATTAAAATATTGAATATAACATATGAAACTAAACAATTCTTCAAGTTTGCCACTTGATTTCGTCTTAAACCTCATTTGTATCTTCACGATTGCATTCTGCGTTCAAACCTTTCATGATTCTTGAAAACACCTCAATCGATAGGATGAATCAACCGCACTTCATCTACGGAAGGAAAGATTTATGCATATAGTTATGCACCTGAGAAACTCTCGGCAATTGAGTAAAAGTTCAACACGTAGCCGCGTCAGATCCTTTGGCATTTATTAACAAAAACAACTTTGCGATCCCTTTTCAAAATTAGCCAATTTTGTCACAGCTCCAACAAGTCAACTTCGACTTTTCGTACGAAACAACCTTATTATAACGTTTATATATACGCGTGCTCTTTTATTGTTATCAGGTAACCTTTCATATTCCATCATATTACCATCGGCGTTTAATCATCTAAAAACACAATTCTCCTGAAACCACCTCGGATTAATAACCGATGATTCAGATATCATAGCATTAAATGCAGAGGAAACAGAAAAATGGTAGATGGTCTAAACGGACAAAAGTTTGATGATAAAGAAAGGAGTGTTAGGAACGCTCGATAGAAAATTGGGTATTGAAAAACAGATTGAGTTACCCATGAAGGAGACCAAGGACAAATACAAGGACCAAATCCTATATTCAAAGGATTCAGGTAATTCTGGATCCGTTGAAATCTTTAGAGAATTTCTTGCTCCGAAGTCATGTTAAAATCTTGCGGAAAATCTTTCTCCATCAACCGTCGAACTTAGAAATTCCAAAATATCATCATCAATATCTTTGATATTTCTGAGGATATTTTCATAAATATTCTCGTCCGAAATTATATACCTCTTCGTGCTTCCTGTGTATCAATATATTGGAAACATTCAATAGAAAATATAGTACCGAAAAGCAGATTATGCGAAACTATGAAGAAAGCCGTGGATAAATCACAAAGAATAAGTTTGACTTCAAAGAATCCAAATAATTCAATGTCTGCTAAAGTCTATAGTGAATAACTTGCTCCTTACTCTAAACCCTTGCAGACAATAGTTTCTATCATCCTCTGATCTTAGATATTCTGAGATATTATCGTACCTTTCATTATAAATATCCTCCATATTTCTGGAGATATTTTTATAACTATTCTTATCTGAAATCATTAATCTTTTCGTGCTATCAGTATTACATCATATAGAAACTGTTAGTTTCTATATTCTGTAAATTTTCAAGCTTAAAATATGAATGTTATTGTAGTAATGATGGGAACTAATGCATGAGTTAGTATAATATAATGACACTTGATCAACGTGATTATATTACAGTAAGTCATGCTGAGTTTCTAAATGAAACGTGATGATTCACAGATCATAACGTCATCATGTGCCATGTTACATAACTCTTTCATCCTACTTAACTCCGTAACAAATCAAGAAAATGTATTCTTGATGGTTCTATCTTCCGTGATGTTGATAAATTTGAAAATCAAATCGTGCTATCACGTTCCTTCATGCTTAGAACATTATAATCATTCGAAACTCTATATCTATAAATTCTGGACCATTATTCGCTTGACTTGAAGTCGGGAAGAGAAAATAAAAGCATAGAGCTTTGAAATATAAGGGAGAATATAAAGTCCGATAACAACACATAAATTACAAACCGTGTATATCAATGTTTATCGCAACATAAAGACACGGGAGAATTAAAAACATTATAATCCCGAGGGCGAAGTAGAAGAAAGCAGATTCCTCTGGTGGAAGTTGGAAAAGGAGAATGATTGTTGCGATAGTAAGGATGAGGACAAGGATCAGAACTGGATTAATCATTTTCAGAATCTTTTGGATGTATGAACTAAGAAAGAAAGTATAAGAATGGTGAGAATAATGGAAAGGAAGAGCTTAATTTATACTGGAAATATCAGACGTAGTAATCGGGGCAGATCACCGTATTTAATTAAAGAGATCTTAATTTCCATAAATCCCGAAGAATCAGATTTTATAGATCTTCAAGATTTTCTTTAAATCCCTTAAATTCCGGAATTCAACCAAGGCAATGTCAAAAGTTAAGACGCGCCTTATTTTCTAAATTCAAACCTGACTACGTCAAAAGTTAAAAACAAATCTTTGTTTCTCATTTCATCCTTTTGTGAATAGCTTCATTCGCACTCTTCGAATAATCGAATTATTTTTATCCATATTACTCAATGATGATAAAACTCAAGTTATCAACTCATATTCGTCAGGAAAACATATTTATTGTTAGCTATGACGACCTCACTCAAATTTCGGGACGAAATTTCTTTAACAGGTAGGTACTGTGATGACCCGGGAATTTCCGACCAAATTTAAACATAATCTTATATGATTCGACTCGATAAGCAAAGTCTATTAAACCGAGTCTCATTATGTTTGAACTATTTCATGATAACATTTGACCTTTAACTATTTCCGACGATTCACGAACCTTTAATTGTAACTAAGAATGTAAATATAAATAATTATATATAAAACTAATTATATTAGTATTAATGAACTATTAAGTAATTTTGTTATTATAAAAGATAACATTTAATAACTAAAGATTTTCATTTTGAATATATATAGTATATTGTATATAAATGATTCAAACATATTTTACCAACGTTATCAAAATATTAAATGTACAATGTTATACTTTGTAGTTAATTGTTTAATATACATAATTAATCATCTACTCAACATTTAAAACATGATTTTATATATATGGTAGTATACATATATACATAAAATATAACTATATATATATATATATATATATATATATATATATATATATATATATATATATATATATATATATATATATGATTTTAAACATAATTATTATATTATGTATATGTAGAAATTTATAATATATCTATGATGAAATAATGTACTATTTTAATAAATATATATAATACTTACATATATAAAACATTTATATTTTTCATAATTACATACATAAGTATAATATAATTAGTATGTAAATAAATATTATAATATATTTATATTAAAATGCATAAATATATAATATTCAGTATATGTTACAATACATATTACATAATTATTAAATATTACATAATAATAGATGATATTAATAAATTAAATTTAAATACAAATATAGTTGTTGTAGTAATGTTATTTGTATCGTCAAATATCAATATTTGTATTCATAATATCACTTTATATCATATAAAGATGAAATTGGATGTATAAATTAGATTATTATTACTAATATTATTATTATCGATAAAATATTAATATTATCATAATTAGTATGGTATTATTATTATTATTATTATTATTATTATCATTTTTACAATTATTATTATCATTAATATTATATTTATCATTATTATTAATTTTATTAATATTATTAGATATTAATAGTATTGTTATTATATATTATTATTATTAATTAAAAAAAAAACAGTAGGGATCTATATTATACGCTTGACCTCTGTATCCTTTATCTCTATTATTATTATTTTTTTTGTTTCTTTCCTGCTCCCAACTCGTGAACCTGTGTTGACATTTTCTCCATTTTTTATCAACCGATCTCTATTATTACAACATGATTATGTATAATTGCAAATCAAATAAAAAGGAAATCCAATGGGATTAAAGAGCACAGCGATATTTTTGTTTTCTTCTTCTCTGCACGCTCCAATTTTTTTTTCTCTTAATTCAATTTCGAATAAAGTTTCAAAATCTAAAAATGCAGAAAGGTTAGAAATCTTTCTTTGAATCTATCTGCAAAATCTCAACTCTCAAATCTTTATATCGATCTTGAATTTTGAAGTCAAAGTTTAGTTTAAAAAAAGTCAACAATTGTTCTTGAGACAAATTCGCGTTCGTGTATATGTTTCTGATCAAATTGACGATTCCAGTAGTTTTTATACATGTTTAGAAAACTATTTCGTGTTATAAACATTATCTATAATGTTATCTATTACGAAATCAATTTTTTTTGTTTTGTTCCAAGAACCGACGCTGCAGTAGGCCTTTAGTGTTTTTTTTTTAATTTTAGAACCCAAATTATTTTTTTTTCTGTAATGTTTTGAAGCTTTAAAGGGAACCCCGATTTTTTATTTTTTTTTTTGGTTATTGATGTTTTGTTGAATCCATGAGACTTGTGGAGAAGAAGAGGAATAGAAGAAAAACAGTTTATATATAAAATTTAAATTCGATATTAGTACAGAGAATCAGAATTGGTGGGATGGTCGAGAGTGTTTGCGTGTGAGCATGTGGTCACGAGATCGAGTCCAGAGGACGGTAGTTTCTTTTTTTTTTTTTAAACTCTTTTCATGTGAGGTAGTTTTCTTTTCTAATTTTATTATTGTTATTATATATTAATTATTATTAGTATTATTATTATTATTGTGATTGTTTTGATTGTTATTGTTATTGTTATTATTAGTATCATACTTGTTATCATATTTGAAAGTATTATAGACATTACTATTATTATTATGATAGGTATTAATAATATTATTATTAGTAATAAACTTATCATTTTAGTATTTTATCATCATTAGGATTATGATTATGATTATCATTATTATTATTATGAAGGAAATAAAAATATATTATTATCATCAATATTAGAATTTGTACCGGTTTATAAATAATAGTATCATCAGTACATTTACAATTAATAATATCATATTTATCAGTATCATCATTAATATTTACTAGTATTATTATGATTATCATTTATCATTTTATAAATATTAGAACCCTTATTATTAACATAAGTATGGTATTAGTATTAATATTATTTTAGAGTTATTATTATTAGTATCATTAACAGTTATCATTTTCATTTTTTTTGCTATTAGTATTATCATTATTAATAAAATTATTATTATTATTAGTAAATCATTATTATCTAAATTATTATTTTAACAAATAAATCTTTTGTACACTATATATATACTTATGGTATATACTAGGATTGTATTAATAATTCAAATAACAAACTAATAAAATTTCATAAATACAATACTAACCACAAATATATGTATATAAATATATTAATGTCACTATTTATATAAACGTAAATCATTATAGATATATATACATAAAATCGATATATATATAAAATATAACTTAAAATATAATATAAGTATACGTTTTAAAATAAAGGTTAGAATAAATTCTACAAAACTATAATATATAAATAATACATATTAATAAATGAAATTTTGTAACTTACATTATACGTATTAATATATACACAATTGATATAGGTTCGTGAATCCGAGGCCAACCCTGCATTGTTCAATGACGTCATATGTATTTTTACTACAAAATACAGTATCGTGAGTTTCATTTGCCTTTTTACCCTTTATATTTTTGGGCTGAGAATACATGCGCAACTTTTATAATTGTTTTACGAAATTGACACAAGTACGTGAAACTACATTCTATGGTTGGATTATCGAAGTTGAATATGCCCCTTTTTATTAAGTCTGGTAATCTAAGAATTAGGGAACAGACACCCTAATTGACGCGAATCCTAAAGATAGATCTATCGGGCCCAACAAGCCCCATCCAAAGTACCGGATGTTTTAGTACTTCGAAATTTATATCATGTCCGAAGGAGGATCCCGGAATGATGGGGATATTCTTATATATGCATATTGTTAATGTCGGTTACCAGGTGTTCAATCCATATGAATGATATTTTTGTCTCTATGCATGGGACGTATGTTTATGAGAAATGGAAATCTGAAATCTTGTGGTCTATTAAAATGATGGAAACGATTGTTTAAGTTAAACTAATGAACTCACCAACCTTTTGGTTGACACTTTAAAGCATGTTTATTCTCAGGTACGAAAGAAATCTTCCGCTGTGTATTTGCTCATTTTATAGATATTACTTGGAGTCATTCATGGCATATTTCAAAAGACGTTGCATTCGATTCGTCGAGTTCATCAAGATTATTATCAAGTCAATTATAGTTGGATATATTATGAAATGGTATGCATGCCTGTCAACTTTCGATGTAATGAAAGTTTGTCTTTTCAAAAACGAATGCAATGTTTGTAAAATGTATCATATAGAGGTCAAGTACCTCGCGATGTAATCAACTGTTGTGAATCGTTTATAATCGATATGGACTTCGTCCGGATGGATTAGGACGGGTCTTCACATATGTGACCGAGGAATTGAACTTCTTCCAACCAAAATGCACACTTTGAAAACTTAGCGTACAATTCTTCCTTCCTCAATACTTCTAACACCTTTCTCAAATGTTCACCGTGTTCTTGGTCATTCTTTGAGTAAATAAGTATGTCATCAATGAAAACAATGACAAACTTGTCAAGGTATGGTCCACACACTCGGTTCATAAGGTCCATGAACACAGCTGGTGCATTAGTTAAACCAAACGGCATGACCATAAACTCGTAATGACCGTAACGTGTTCTGAAAGCAGTCTTTGGAATATCATCTTCTTTCACCCGCATTTGATGATACCCGGAACGTAAGTCAATCTTTGAATAAACAGACGAGCCTTGTAGTTGATCAAATAAGTCGTCGATTCTCGGTAGTGGGTAGCGGTTCTTGATGGTAAGTTTGTTCAACTCTCGGTAGTCGATACACAACCTGAATGTACCATCTTTCTTCTTGACAAACAAAACAGGAGCTCCCCACGGTGATGTGCTTGGTCGAATGAAACCACGCTCTAAAAGTTCTTGTAATTGGCTTTGCAGTTCTTTCATCTCGCTGGGTGCGAGTCTGTAAGGAGCACGAGCTATTGGTGCAGCTCCTGGTACAAGATCTATTTGAAATTCAACGGATCGATGTGGGGGTAATCTCGGTAATTCTTTCGGAAATACATCGGGAAATTCTTTTGCAATGGGAACATCATTGATGCTCTTTTCTTCAGTTTGTACTTTCTCGACGTGTGCTAGAACAGCATAGCAACCTTTTCTTATTAGTTTTTGTGCCTTCAAATTACTAATAAGATGTAGCTTCGTGTTGCCCTTTTCTCCGTACACCATTAAGGGTTTTCCTTTTTCTCTTATAATGCGAATTGCATTTTTGTAACAAACGATCTCCGCTTTCACTTCTTTCAACCAGTCCATACCGATTATCACATCAAAACTCCCTAACTCTACTGGTATCAAATCAATCTTAAATGTTTCGCTAACCAGTTTAATTTCTCGATTCCGACATATATTATCTGCTGAAATTAATTTACCATTTGCTAATTCGAGTAAAAATTTACTATCCAAAGGCGTCAATGGACAACTTAATTTAGCACAAAAATCTCTACTCATATAGCTTCTATCCGCACCCGAATCAAATAAAACGTAAGCAGATTTATTGTCAATAAGAAACGTACCCGTAACAAGCTCCGGGTCTTCCTGTGCCTCTACCGCATTAATATTGAAAACTCTTCCACGGCCTTGTCCATTCGTGTTCTCCTGGTTCGGGCAATTTCTAATAATGTGGCCTGGTTTTCCACATTTATAACAAACTACATTGGCATAACTTGCTCCGACACTACTTGCTCCGCCATTACTCGTTCCGACACCATTTGTTCCTTTCGTTCTATTAACCCCTGGTCCGTAGACCTCACACTTCGCCGCGCTATGACCTTTTCTTTTACACTTGTTGCAAAATTTGGTGCAGAACCCCGAGTGATTCTTTTCACACCTTTGGCATAGCTGCTTCTGATTGTTGTTGTTGTTGCGGTTATTATTGTTGTTGGGATGATTGTTGTAGTTGCTGTTGTTGTTGTTGTTGTTGTTGTTGGGCCGTTTGTTGTAGTTGCGATTGATGTTGCGATTGTTGGGATAATTGTTGCGATTATTGTTGTAATTGTTGTTGTTGTTGTATTGGTGATTCTTATCACCGTTTTCCTCCCACTTTCTTTTGACTTGCTTCACATTGGCCTCTTCAGCAGTCTGTTCTTTAATTCTTTCTTCAATCTGGTTCACTAGTTTGTGAGCCATTCTACATGCCTGTTGTATGGAGGCGGGCTCGTGTGAACTTATATCTTCTTGGATTCTTTCCGGTAATCCTTTCACAAACGCGTCGATCTTCTCTTCCTCATCTTCGAATGCTCCCGGACACAATAGGCACAATTCTGTGAATCGTCTTTCGTACGTGGTAATATCAAATCCTTGGGTTCGTAACCCTCTAAGTTCTGTCTTGAGCTTATTGACCTCGGTTCTGGGACGGTACTTCTCATTCATCAAGTGCTTGAATGCTGACCACGGTAGTGCGTACGCATCGTCTTGTCCCACTTGCTCTAGATAGGTATTCCACCATGTTAACGCAGAACCTGTGAAGGTATGCGTAGCGTACTTCACTTTGTCCTCTTCAGTACACTTACCTATGGCAAACACCGATTCGACCTTCTCGGTCCACCGTTTCAATCCGATCGGTCCTTCGGTTCCATCAAATTCCAAAGGTTTGCAGGCAGTGAATTCTTTGTAGGTGCATCCTACACGATTTCCTGTACTGCTAGATCCAAGGTTATTGTTGGTATGTAGCGCAGCCTGTACTGCGGCTATGTTTGAAGCTAGAAAAGTACGGAATTCCTCTTCATTCATATTCACGGTGTGTCGAGTAGTCGGTGCCATTTCCTTCAAAATAGTCAAATGGAACAAGTTAATCATACAGAATATTAAGAGTAGTTAATAGTATTTCGTAGCATAATATGAACTCATTTATAAAAGCTTTTTCTTCATATTAGCATTTTATAAGTTTAAATTCGGGTAGTACCTACCCGTTAAGTTCATACTTAGTAGCTAATATACAATTCAACTACTACAATTCTATATGAAAAACTGATTATAATAATATTTCGCGTTCAAACTTTTACACAATAATTTACAAACTTACAATACCGCTTATTTTACATATAGCATGAAATATAGCACATAATAAATTTGATACAAGATGGTTGTGAAGATAATTCTAGCTAGTATACAAGTCGTTCAGCAAAGGCAATAAAGACACGTAATTCATACGTCCAGAAACAAGTCATGCATTCTGGTTTTACTAGGATTACTTCCCATCCTTGGTTTTGTGGAACATAACCGTTATGGCCGTTGATAAGACATCGTGTTGTAACGTCATCAAAGGGATGAGGGTTACGTAATGTCCAACAGTCCCGTAACAATCTAAAAACCTCATTTCTTACCCCAATTACCGACTCCGTCACTTGTGGGAACGTTTTGTTTAATAGTTGTAGCCCGATGTTCTTGTTCTCACTTTGGTGAGAAGCGAACATTACTAATCCGTAAGCATAACATGCTTCTTTATGTTGCATGTTAGCCGCTTTTTCTAAATCACGAAGTCCAATATTCGGATATATTGAGTCAAAATAATTTCTTAACCCGTTGGGTAAAATAGCATTTGGGTTCCCCGCAATATATGCGTCAAAGTAAACACATCGTAACTTATGGGTTTCCCAATGTGATATCCCCCATCTTTCAAACGAAAGTCTCTTATAAACCAAGACATTCTTGGAACGTTCTTCGAATATCTTACAAACTGATCTCGCCTTAAATAGTTGTGCCGAGGAATTCTGGCCGACTCTAGACAAGATTTCATCAATCATGTCTCCAAGTAGGTCTCTTAAAATATTGGGTTGTCTATCCATTTTGTGTTTTTAAACTGTAAAATAGACAAGAGTTAGATTCATAAAAAAAAAAAAATACTTATTTAATACAAGCAATTTTTACATATATCATAAAGCATAAGCACACTATATTACATATATTACACCACACAAATACAACTATCTTATTCCGACTCGCTTGTTTCTTCTTCTTCGGTTTTGGTTCGTTTTGCCAAGTTTCTAGGGATATATGATGTTCCCCTAATACGAGCCGTAATTTTCCACATTGGTTTAGAAAAACCTGGTGGTTTAGAGGTTCCCGGGTCATTGTTACAACTTAAGGACTTCGGGGGTTGACGATACATATAAAGTTCATCGGGGTTGGAATTAGATTTCTCTATTTTTATGCCCTTTCCGTTATTATTTTCTTTTGCCTTTTTAAATTCAGTTGGGGTAATTTCTATAACATCATCGGAATTCTCGTCGGAATCCGATTCATCGGAGAATTGGTAATCCTCCCAATATTTTGCTTCCTTGGCGGAAACACCATTGACCATAATTAACCTTGGTCGGTTGGTTGAGGATTTTCTTTTACTTAACCGTTTTATTATTTCCCCCACCGGTTCTATTTCTTCATCCGGTTCCGATTCTTCTTCCGGTTCCGATTCTTCTTCCGGTTCCGACTCTTCTTCCGGTTCCTCTTCGGGAACTTGTGAATCAGTCCAATTTACATTTGACTCTTCATTATTATTAGGTGAGTCAATGGGACTTGTTCTAGAGGTAGACATCTATCACATAATATCAAACGCGTTAAGAGATTAATATATCACATAATATTCACATGTTAAAAATATATAGTTTCCAACAAAATTTGTTAAGCAATCATTTTTCAAGTAAACACGGTCGAAATCCAGACTCACTAATGCATCCTAACAAACTCGATAAGACACACTAATGCAAAATTCTGGTTCTCTAAGACCAACGCTCGGATACCAACTGAAATGTCCCGTTCTTATTGATTAAAAACGTTCCATATTAATTGATTTCGTTGCGAGGTTTTGACCTCTATATGAGACGTTTTTCAAAGACTGCATTCAATTTAAAACAAACCATAACCTTTATTTCATCAATAAAGGTTTAAAAAGCTTTACGTAGATTATCAAATAATGATAATCTAAAATATCCTATTTACACACGACCATTACATAATGGTTTACAATACAAATATGTTACAACAAAATAAGTTTCTTGAATGCAGTTTTTACACAATATCATACAAGCATGGACTCCAAATCTCGTCCTTATTTAAGTATGCGACAGCGGAAGCTCTTAATAATCACCTGAGAATAAACATGCTTAAAACGTCAACAAAAATGTTGGTGAGTTATAGGTTTAACCTATATATATCAAATCATAATAATAGACCACAAGATTTCATATTTCAATACACATCCCATACATAGAGATAAAAATCATTCATACGGTGAACACCTGGTAACCGACATTAACAAGATGCATATATAAGAATATCCCCATCATTCCGGGACACCCTTCGGATATGATATAAATTTCGAAGTACTAAAGCATCCGGTACTTTGGATGGGGCTTGTTGGGCCCGATAGATCTATCTTTAGGATTCGCGTCAATTAGGGTGTCTGTTCCCTAATTCTTAGATTACCAGACTTAATAGAAAGGGGCATATTCGATTTCGATAATTCAACCATAGAATGTAGTTTCACGTACTTGTGTCTATTTTGTAAATCATTTATAAAACCTGCATGTATTCTCATCCCAAAAATATTAGATTTTAAAAGTGGGACTATAACTCACTTTCACAGATTTTTACTTCGTCGGGAAGTAAGACTTGGCCACTGGTTGATTCACGAACCTATAACAATATATACATATATATCAAAGTATGTTCAAAATATATTTACAACACTTTTAATATATTTTGATGTTTTAAGTTTATTAAGTCAGCTGTCCTCGTTAGTAACCTACAACTAGTTGTCCACAGTTAGATGTACAGAAATAAATCGATAAATATTATCTTGAATCAATCCACGACCCAGTGTATACGTATCTCAGTATTGATCACAACTCAAACTATATATATTTTGGAATCAACCTCAACCCTCTATAGCTAACTCCAACATTCACATATAGAGTGTCTATGGTTGTTCCGAAATATATATAGATGTGTCGACATGATAGGTCGAAACATTGTATACGTGTCTATGGTATCTCAAGATTACATACAATACAAGTTGATTAAGTTATGGTTGGAATAGATTTGTTACCAATTTTCACGTAGCTAAAATGAGAAAAATTATCCAATCTTGTTTTACCCATAACTTCTTCATTTTAAATCCGTTTTGAGTGAATCAAATTGGTATGGTTTCATATTGAACTCTATTTTATGAATCTAAACAGAAAAGTATAGGTTTATAGTCGGAAAAATAAGTTACAAGTCGTTTTTGTAAAGGTAGTCATTTCAGTCGAAAGAACGACGTCTAGATGACCATTTTAGAAAACATACTTCCACTTTGAGTTTAATCATAATTTTTGGATATAGTTTCATGTTCATAATAAAAATCATTTTCTCAGAATAACAACTTTAAAATCAAAGTTTATCATAGTTTTTAATTAACTAACCCAAAACAGCCCGCGGTGTTACTACGACGGCGTAAATCCGGTTTTACGGTGTTTTTCGTGTTTCTAGGTATTAAATCATTAAGTTAGCATATCATATAGATATAGAACATGTGTTTAGTTGATTTTAAAAGTCAAGTTAGAAGGATTAAATTTTGTTTGCGAACAAGTTTAGAATTAACTAAACTATGTTCTAGTGATTACAAGTTTAAACCTTCGAATAAGATAGCTTTATATGTATGAATCGAATGATGTTATGAACATCATTACTACCTTAATTTCCTTGGATAAACCTACTGGAAAATAGAAAAATGGATCTAGCTTCAATGGATCCTTGGATGGCTCGAAGTTCTTGAAGCAGAATCATGACACGAAAACAAGTTCAAGTAAGATCATCACTTGAAATAAGATTGTTATAGTTATAGAAATTGAACCAAAGTTTGAATATGATTATTACCTTGTATTAGAATGATAACCTACTGTAAGAAACAAAGATTTCTTGAGGTTGGATGATCACCTTACAAGATTGGAAGTGAGCTAGCAAACTTGAAAGTATTCTTGATTTTATGAAACTAGAACATTTGGAATTTATGAAGAACACTTAGAACTTGAAGATAGAACTTGAGAGAGATCAATTAGATGAATAAAATTGAAGAATGAAAGTGTTTGTAGGTGTTTTTGGTCGTTGGTGTATGGATTAGATATAAAGGATATGTAATTTTGTTTTCATGTAAATAAGTCATGAATGATTACTCATATTTTTGTAATTTTATGAGATATTTCATGCTAGTTGCCAAATGATGGTTCCCACATGTGTTAGGTGACTCACATGGGCTGCTAAGAGCTGATCATTGGAGTGTATATACCAATAGTACATACATCTAAAAGCTGTGTATTGTACGAGTACGAATACAGGTGCATACGAGTAGAATTGTTGATGAAACTGAACGAGGATGTAATTGTAAGCATTTTTGTTAAGTAGAAGTATTTTGATAAGTGTATTGAAGTCTTTCAAAAGTGTATAAATACATATTAAAACACTACATGTATATACATTTTAACTGAGTCGTTAAGTCATCGTTAGTCGTTACATGTAAGTGTTGTTTTGAAACCTTTAGGTTAACGATCTTGTTAAATGTTGTTAACCCAATGTTTATAATATCAAATGAGATTTTAAATTATTATATTATCATGATATTATCATGTATGAATATCTCTTAATATGATATATATATACATTAAATGTCTTTACAACGATAATCGTTACATATATGTCTCGTTTAAAAATCATTAAGTTAGTAGTCTTGTTTTTACATATGTAGTTCATTGTTAATATACTTAATGATATGTTTACTTATCATAGTATCATGTTAACTATATATATATCCATATATATGTCATCATATAGTTTTTACAAGTTTTAACGTTCGTGAATCACCGGTCAACTTGGGTGGTCAATTGTCTATATGAAACATATTTCAATTAATCAAGTCTTAACAAGTTTGATTGCTTAACATGTTGGAAACATTTAATCATGTAAATATCAATCTCAATTAATATATATAAACATGGAAAAGTGCGGGTCACTACAAATGGATCCTTGGATGGCTCGAAGTTCTTGAAGCAGAATCATGACACGAAAACAAGTTCAAGTAAGATCATCACTTGAAATAAGATTGTTATAGTTATAGAAATTGAACCAAAGTTTGAATATGATTATTACCTTGTATTAGAATGATAACCTACTGTAAGAAATAAAGATTTCTTGAGGTTGGATGATCACCTTACAAGATTGGAAGTGAGCTAGCAAACTTGAAAGTATTCTTGATTTTATGTAACTAGAACTTGTAGAATATATGAAGAACACTTAGAACTTGAAGATAGAACTTGAGAGAGATCAATTAGATGAAGAAAATTGAAGAATGAAAGTGTTTTTAGGTGTTTTTGGTCGTTGGTGTATGGATTAGATATAAAGGATATGTAATTTTGTTTTCATGTAAATAAGTCATGAATGATTACTCATATTTTTGTAATTTTATGAGATATTTCATGCTAGTTGCCAAATGATGGTTCCCACATGTGTTAGGTGACTCACATGGGCTGCTAAGAGCTGATCATTGGAGTATATATACCAATAGTACATACATCTAAAAGCTGTGTATTGTACGAGTACGAATACGGGTGCATACGAGTAGAATTGTTGATGAAACTGAACGAGGATGTAATTGTAAGCATTTTTGTTAAGTAGAAGTATTTTGATAAGTGTATTGAAGTCTTTCAAAAGTGTATAAATACATATTAAAACACTACATGTATATACATTTTAACTGAGTCGTTAAGTCATCGTTAGTCGTTACATGTAAGTGTTGTTTTGAAACCTTTAGGTTAACGATCTTGTTAAATGTTGTTAACCCAATGTTTATAATATCAAATGAGATTTTAAATTATTATATTATCATGATATTATCATGTATGAATATCTCTTAATATGTTATATATACATTAAATGTCTTTACAACGATAATCGTTACATATATGTCTCGTTTAAAAATCATTAAGTTAGTAGTCTTGTTTTTACATATGTAGTTCATTGTCAATATACTTAATGATATGTTTACTTATCATAGTATCATGTTAACTATATATATATATCCATATATATGTCATCATATAGTTTTTTCAAGTTTTAACGTTCGTGAATCACCGGTCAACTTGGGTGGTCAATTGTCTATATGAAACATATTTCAATTAATCAAGTCTTAACAAGTTTGATTGTTTAACATGTTGGAAACATTTAATCATGTAAATATCAATCTCAAATTAATATATATAAACATGGAAAAGTTCGGGTCACTACATTACCAACTGAGTAAATGAATCCATATATAAGGTACGTCTCGTTTTGTTGAACTATTGTCAAAATTGACTTTTTGAAACGACTTTGGATAACTTTTGTATGTCGATCTTGAGCATTAGGATTGTGATACACTATGACCTGACCTAGCTTGATAAACATTTATTGACCAACATATGTTCTCTAGGTTGAGATCTACGGTTATTTGGTAATCCGAGTTTCGGTCACATTTTGGTGAACGACTTTATATGCTGCTAAGGTGAGTTTCATTTGCTCCCTTTTTAATTGCTTTTGCAATATATATTTTTAGACTGAGAATACATGCATTTTATTTTAAACACAATGGATACAAGTACATACTAAATTCTACACTGAGTTTGAACCGAAAATCCCTTAGCTTTGGTAACTAGTAACTGCCAGTTATAAGAACTGGTGAGCGCGAGTAGTAGTATATGGATCCATAGGGCTTGATATCCCCTTCTGAGCTAGATCGCTAGCCTTTTAACGGATGTATGCTATTTGAGAAGCGTACACGTTGGTTTGCGTGTATTATTAAGATGATTATACAAATGGTACAGATTATATATACGTTAAGTTTAGTTACCAGGGTGCTCAATTACGTAGAATATTTTGATAAACGTTTCTGGATTGAACAACTGAAATCTTGTGATCCACCTTTATATACAGATTATGTGCAACATTAAAACTATAAACTCACCAACCTTTGTGTTGACACTTGTTAGCATGTTTATTCTCAGGTTCCCTAGAAGTCTTCCGCTGTTTACTTATATGTTAGACAAGCTATGTGCATGGAGTCTTACATGGCATATTTTTCAAGGAAATGTTGCATTCACCAAATCATCACCATGTATCTTATTTTGACTGCATTGTCAACGGAAGTACTATTGTAAACTATTATTTACGGTGATTGTCTATATGTAGAAATCATCAGATATCGAAAACCTTTGATTTAAATATTCATTTATGGTAAGCCTTTTCAAAAAATGCAATGTTTACAAAACGTATCATATAGAGGTCAAATACCTCGCAATGAAATCGATGAATGACGTGTCCATCCATATGGATTTGGAGCGATCGTCACAGTATGAGAATGTGCCATATGGGCACGTGAAAGTGGTTTTATCTTGGTCCTCGGGCGAGATAGGAATTTGAAAATAGCCCGAAAAACCATCAAGAAAACAATAAAAGCTGTTTCCCGCCAACCTCTCTAGCATTTGATCCATGAAAGGTAACGGGAAGTGGTCTTTGCGTGTGGAGTCGTTCAACTTACGATAGTCAATACAAACACGCCACCCCGTGACAGTCCGAGTGGAAATTAACTCGTTTTTATCATTAGTGGTAACAGTCATACCACCTTTCTTAGGTACACAGTGTACCGGGCTAATCCACGGACTGTCAGAAATCAGGTAAATCAGACCTGCATCGAGGAGCTTAATGATCTCTTTCTTCACGATATCTTGCATGTGTGGGTTCAACCTCCTTTGACGTTGCACCACAGGTTTGGAGTTGTCCTCCATCAAGATTTTGTGGGTGCAATAGGAGGGACTAATACCCTTGATGTCATGAATTTTTCACGCAATGTCCGGTTTATGGGCCTTTAGCATGGTCACAAGTTCAGTTTTCTGACCTGTAGTAAGAGAAGAAGAAATAATTACCAGGAGCTTAGATTCCTCCTGCAAATAAGCGTATTCTAAATGATCTGGAAGTGGCTTAAATTCTAACTCGGGAGGTTCTTCAATTGAAGACTTGCTCCGGTAATCCACATCACGTTCGAGTTCTTTGAACTCCTCCTTAGTCGGCTCATAGCCGTTTTCCATCAAGGTGGTCAAAATATCCACCTCCTCAACCTGCAACTCTTCATCAATTTCAACCAATGAACATTCTCCTGAACCCTGTAACTCTGGGAATTCCTGCAAAAACTCAGACTGGACATTCACAGTGTTAAGAAAATAACATGTATCATCAGTGTAGGCAGGGTATTTTAAAGCATGGTCGATTGAGAAAGTTGCATGCAAATCATCTATCCTAAGGGTCAACTGTTGGCCATAAACATCAATGATACATCTAGCCGTATTTAAAAATGGCCGACCCAAAATCAGTGGAATCCTTTCATCCACTTCCATATCAAAAACCACGAAATCGGTCGGGAAAACCAAAGACCCGGTCTTAACTAGCATATTCTCGATAATTCCACGAGGGAATTTAATAGAGCGGTCAGCTAGCTGAATAGCCATACGCGTGGGTTTCAACTCCCAGGGGTCTAGCTTTAAATAAACATAATAGGGCATTAAATTTATGCTAGCCCCCAAATCTGCCAACGCTCTCATACAATCCAAATTACCCAGTAAACAAGGGATGGTGAAACTCTCAGGATCCTCAAGCTTCTCGGGAAGATTGTTTGCAACTACCACTGAGCACGCGGTATTCAACCTGACTGAAGACACGTTCTCCAGCTTCTTCCTGCTAGTTAGCAAGTCCTTATGAAACCTTGCATACTTGGACATACCTGCAATCACATTAATAAAAGGCAAATTTATGTTAACTTTTTTAATCAAGTCCATGAACTTGGACTTTTCTGCCTCCAGCTTTTCCAATCTCTGCTTTCTCGAGAATGGGAGCGGTGGTTGATACTCTTTAACTACCGGTTTCACAGTAACAGTTTCCGGTACCCTCACAACCTTCTCAATCACCTGTTCCGGCTCTTTTTCCCCCTCTGGTGCACTAGCAACTACCGGCTCACTATCCTTAACTAACGGCACTCACAAGTCATACTCATCGGGCTTCCTCGGTGGATCATATGCTAAACCACTTCGGGTGGTGATAGCATTTACGTGCCCATTCTTCAGGTTAGTATCTGTTTTGCTCAGTAACTCCCCCGATTTCCTCTCATTACTCTGATTAGCAAGTTGACCAATTTGTTTCTTCAGATTCTGAATAGCCGCTTGTTGATTTCGAAACATTTGATCATTCTTCTCATTGTTTTGAGTAACAGTAGTAACAAGCTGAGTTTGAGACATCACAAGCTTTTCGATCATAGCTTCAAGGTTGGACTTTTTCTCTTCGGCTTGGGGTTTCTGAAAATACCCGGGAGCTTGCTGTTGATATCCTCCACTAGATCCTGGCTGTAACCTCGAACCTTGATTACCTTGAGGATTATAGGGATTGTTGAAATTCCTATTAAACTGAGCACGTCCCTGAAACTGATTGTTGTTCTGCTGACTAATATAAGCGATCTCTTCTTTCTGGTTCATAGTTAAACCTGCATCACAATCTTTTCCTAAGTGTAATCCCCCGCAAAACTCACAACCAACCTTAATACCATGAATGTCCTTCTCCAACTTCTCCAATTGCCTACCAAATTTGTCTAACTTAGCATTAATAGACCCATAATCATCAAACGCACCAGTGGTTTCGGTTCTCTTAACTGAAGCTGAATGGGTTGACTCATGATATTGGTGCCATTCGTGAGTGTAGGCAGCTTGCTTTTCAATAATCTCTAACGCCTCTTCTTCGGTCTTATCCATTAAAGTTCCACATGCTGCTTGATCAATACTCCGACAATTTGGTATGTCACGCCCCTTATAGAAAATCTAGACCTTTTGTAAATCATTCAATCCGTGTCGTGGACACGAGCGTAACATATTAGAATAACGGTCCCACGCATCAAACAATGTCTCACTGCTCTTTTGTCTGAATTGCGAAATATCTGCTTGAAGTCTAGCAGCTCGAGACGCAGGGAAAAACTTTGCTAAGAACTTATCTACCAAGACTTCCCAAGAGGTAATCGCTCCCTCTGGCTATTTATCTAACCATCTCTAAGCTTCTCCCTTAAGAGTCCAGGGAAAAAGCCTCGTCTTGATCGAAGTATCGGCAACCTCATGCAGCTTGAAAAGGTTGCAAACATCATTGAAAATATGAAGATGCTCGTTAGCATCCTCGCTATCCTTGCCATGAAATTGGCAATCAGAAAAAATCAAACTCAGAATCGGCCCTGTGATTTGAAAAGGCTGAGTGATGTTCGGTTGAGTAATCGAATTGCCTTGGCCAGCTCGGGTGGCCTTCAACTTTTCCGCCATACTCTGAGGTCGATTTGGTTGTTCAGCCATCTCTCCAGTCTCGAAAAGATCTAATGAAACGTAAGATTCTTCTTCTTCTCTGATGTAATGACCCGGAAATTTCCGACCAAATTTAAACTCTAATTTTTATATGTTTCCGACACGATAAGCCAAGTTTGTTAGGTTGAGTCTTAAAAAAAATTGAAATATTATATGATGCAATTATTATTATTATTATTATTATATTTATATCGAACAAAACTTTCTGCTTTTTAAAAGGTTTTGTCCCATTATTGAATTTTCTGTGTAATTTCTTATTCGTACGCACTCATAACATAATAGTAATACTGCAGTTGAATATAAAATATAGAAAGTTGCATAGTATTTTAACAACTATAATATTGTATTGTAAATTTTATATATGAAAAGTTCTGAACCTGAAAGTGAGTTCAATTGAGTGAAGTAGGATTCATGTATGTGTGATTAATTATCCACTACTCTATCTATCTTACTTGTTAACTTTATGACTCATAATGTGTGATTAAAGATTATAAGGTTTTTAATTTCAAATGGGTCGTCAATCTTTACTTTATATCTTTGTCAATTAAAGTTATGTACTGTATAGCAAAACACGAGGAATTCATAGTAATAGACACTTACCTATTTGAATTATTGTATCATTTCACTTAATTCAATTAATAATTATATTATTGTGTCAATAATTGAGCTTGATTGACTACCTGATTATCTATCTTTTCCTTATTATATATAGACACACATACTTGGCATATAGAGGACATATAGATATACCCTAATATATTAAGTTTGTCTAGCTTTTGCCACTTTTGGAATTATCTGCAACATGAGCAATTATTACACTGAATTATGAATGTGAAGACTATTGTTTTAACTTGCTTACATTTCAAATAAGAATATTACGGTGTACCAATATATATATGTACTTGTGCATATATGAAATGCAACCATGAACCAAAACACTTCTTCCTCTCTACATTTCTTGATCACGAGCTACAACCACCTTTTCTATTCTTGTTCCTTTTGAGTACTAACACCATAAAACCAAAATCCCTGTACACCTTCACTACCAACTTGATCCTACGAACCACCATTCGATCACCGTGAACACCACCATCAACCGGGAGCCATAGTTACCACCACACCTCCTTCACCTTCCCCACAACACCACTTAATTACTGTTAGTGTTGCTATATTTTTCTGTTTATATTCATCAAGCAACCACCCCCTTTGAGAACCACCATCACTTGTACTCATTGCTGCAGCTATTGTGCACGTCTGTTGCTTCGGTCCTCTTTTGTTGTTCGAAAACAGCAGCCCAAAGCCAAAGCTTGGCTGCTATTTTTCGTTGCTGTCTACCGAAGTCAATCACCAACAAGATTAGTTAGTTACTGCTACGGTTTTCTTCTGTCCCTGTTTTCGGTTACTCACACTCACCATCGAAACCCAACTTAAATACCATGAATTTGTCATCAACACAATTATTGCTTATTCCCTTATGTTCTAGTATGGTTTGACAACCACCAAACCACCACAACCATCAGATTATCTACTGCTGCCTATTCCTATATTGTTTCGATCAGACCCAAACAACTTCGACTAAGTCAAATAATCTCATCAGTTTTTTTTTTCGATTACCATCATCAGAACATCAAGAACATTATTAATTACTGTTATTGTTCTACTAAATGAATACACAAAAATTATAGAGGGATTATAGAAATTAAAAGAATATTATTCAACCAATTACCTGTATCATCAATCAATGAATCGATTAATTGCTTAAATCAAGTGATTGACTGATTAATGGATCGATTGATGAAGAGGATGATTATCAATGATGAAGAAGACCGGTGATGATGAGGATGATAATGAATCAATGACCTTCTATTCGTCGATGATTGTCGTTTGATTAACCGTTGAGGATGATGATGATTGTTGATGGATCGTTCGAAGATGATGATACTTCCTCTGCGTTTTTTTTCCTGCTATCTCGATCTGTTTTCTTTTTGGGAATCAAAAATAAAACGTGTGATTATATTAGGTATACTTATTATTATTATTATTATTATTATTATTATTATTATTATTATTATTATTATTATTATTATTATTATTATTATTAACTAACACTAATATTAAAAATATGATTATTATTATCTTTGGTATTAATGGAATTATTAAGATCATTATTATTATTTTTAACATTAGTATTAGTATTATCATTAAATATATTATTAGTAATGTTCTTATTATTAAAATTATTATTTTTATTAAAAATTATCATTTTTAGAAGTATTACTATTAATAAAAGTATTAATATCATTTTTTTTAACATCATTATTATTTTAGTATTTTTTTATAAACAAATGATATTTTGTATACAAATATATACATGTATCCTAACTATAATAATACTACTTACTATTTTAAATAAAATGTTATTATAATAAAATATTAATTAAGTTATATATAACATATAAATATATTTTGATATAATCATATATATGAATATTAATTATTTATTTAAAATATATAAAATAGTTATAAATAATATATTTATAACATATAAATTACTAATATAACACGTATATTAATATTATTAATATATAAACTTGTCTAAATATTATTATATGTATTAATATATATACCTGATATAGGTTCGTGAATCTGAGGTCAAACCTACACTCGTTAAACGACGTCATATGTATTTTTACTATAAAATACAGTATGGTGAGTTTTCATTTGCTCCCTTTTTAAATGCTTTTGCAATATATATTTTTGGGCTGAGAATACATGCGCTGCTTTAATAAATGTTTACGAGATAGACACAAGTACTTAAAATATATTCTACGTTGAGTTGTACCACTGGCATATCTCCCTGTAGCTTGGTAACTACTATTTACATGGGTATTGTAAACGCGAATCCTGTTGATAGATCTATCGGGCCTGACAACCCCAACCGGACTGGACGACCAGTATTCAACGGTTGCACAGTACTTCGTTTTGGCGACTACACTTGGTACAGTGTAGTGAGATTTCATAATAAAGGGAATATGCGACGTTGATTAAATGTTAAGTATGGTTACCAAGTGCTCAACCACTTAGAATGCTTTACATACACTTGCGAGTGTATTATGCTTATGATTATGAAATCTTGTGGTCTATTGAAACTATTGATAACTGTTGTTACGATAAACCTATGAACTCACCAACCTTTTGGTTGACACTTTTAAGCATGTTTATTCTCAGGTACAAATTAAGTCTTCTGTTGTGCATTTGCTCAATTGAAAGATATTATTTGGAGTCATTCATGGCATATTTAGGTCAGTACCTGGCAATGGGACCAGATGATGATGACTTCGTCCAGGTGGATAAGGACGGGTCGTTACATGTGGTATCAGAGCGGTGGTCTTAGCGAACCAGGTCTTGCATTAGTGTGTCTAACTGATAGTTGTTAGGATGCATTAGCGAGTCTGGACTTCGACCTTAGCCGCATATTATAAGTTTTGCTTATCATTTCTTGTCGGAAATTACTTGCTTATCATCCTTAAGTTTACACACGTCTTACTACCACTATTGCATCGATAATGTATAGACCAAATTCATATCTTAGCGTATCTGTTACTATAGACTTTGCCTGACAGCTTCCGTAGATTCCTCCGTAACTTATGGGATTTTAGTATTATATATGCATATGTAAATTTATTTATTGCAGGGTACTAATTTACATCCTATAATCTATTTCTTATCGAAAATCCTTCACCTGATCGTACGAGATGAATCCCTCAACCAGTTCGAGTCCCTCGAATTCCGATAGCTATTTCGATAGTTATTCCGACAGCTATTCCGATGTGGACGGTCACCTAAGCCCCGAAAGCAGCGTCACCAGAATGAATCAATTAATCAGTCATCCCCGATTCATCTGATGGGTTCGTAGTCTACTCAATCATTGGAGACAAGAAGAAGGTGATCCCTTCCACCAACCGAATTCACCTCTCGGCTAAGAACCTGAAGCACTTACCGGCGAACCTATCCGAAACACCATTTTTAGCCTCATTTCCAGGGTAGCTCGTCATAATTACATTCTATCTAAAATTCTAAAGCTTATTCATCCGCTCGTTCCAACCGACAATCATCCCGGAATAATAGAAGAAGTCAACGAACTTCGCGCTCGAGTTGTAGCTTTGGAAAATATGGTGCAAAACTTACCAGCTTCAGCAACATCACCGGCACCAACAGTACCACCAACAACCTAAGTTTCAACATCACACGCCTCAACATCTTATTCTGTACCTCGAGCATAATCATCGTTCTACGTATCGTTCTATCTACTTTATCTTCGTTCTACATATTGTTCTACATCGATTATCTCCCCTCAACATGGCGATTATGTAATTTCTAAAGTTCTAGAGATTATGTAATCTAGTATTAACGATAAGTCAAATGAGTTTAATATCTTATTGACTCATTAAATCTATGATTACATCTGAAGAAAATATATATGTATGTATGTTTTCATAAAGATTGTAATTAAAAATTCTTTCGTACAAAGTGTTAACTGTGAAAATATTTTAACGGGTAGGTAATACCCGAGGAATATTCATACTTCACAAATACACTGTACATTCTTTCAAATCTAACTCAACAGTCATTTACTATCCTACTTACATCCACAATATATACGAATCCGTTCACCACAATACAACCATTTTCATTCAATTTCATATTTGGATTTTGACTTATCAGGATCCAACAAGTGGCATAATGAAGAAAACATTTGACAACATAAAATTTGTTAGAAACAAACAAATTAACTATGAGAAATTTTGTTAAGAATCCACGCTAACTGTTCCTAGTTAATTGTTCCTAGCTAACTGATTACATTTTATTTATCGCAATTTAATTATCGCAATTTACATTCTCGCAATTTTATTTATCGTCATTTAATTTCTGTTATTTATTTTACGCACTTTAAATATCGGGCCACGTATACAAGGTTTTGACATATATCTATACATATTATTTGGAATAACCATAGACACTCTATATGCAGTAATGCGGGAGTTAGCTATACAGGGTTGAGGTTGATTCTATAATAATATATATAGTTTGAGTTGTGATCGAGTCTGAGACATGTACACGGGTCACGATACATATTAATTAATTCGAATATTATATATTAAATTATATATAATTATTGGACTGTTAACTGTGGACTATTGATTATTGGACTATCAACATTGGACAATTAAAAATGAATTAAAATATTGATTATAACATATGAAACTAAACAATTCTTCAAGTTTGCCACTTGATTTCATCTTAAACCTCATTTGAATCTTGACAATTCCAATCCATGTTCAAATCTTTCATGATTCTCGAAAACATCTCGATCGAGAGGATAAACCAACCACGCCTCATCCACGAAAGGAAAGAATGATGCCTATAGTTTTGCATCTGAAGAACTCTCGGAAACTGAGTAAACGTTTAATAAGTAGCTGTGCTAATTCCTTTAGTGTTATTATTACCCAAAATAACTTTGCAGTTCTTTTTCAAAGTAGCAAATTTTGTCACAGCTCCAGCAAGTTAACTTCGACTTTTCAGTAAGACTAGTCTTATTATATCGATATATACACATTGTCCTTTCGCCGTCATTACCGGAGAACCTTTTATATTCCACGACATCATCAGCAGATGTACTAGCAGCTCGTCATCCCTATGGCGGAATCAACAATCGGTATTTTGAAATCTCGAAGCATTTTATTTCAACAGTTATATATATATATATATATATATATATATATATATATATATATATATATATATATATATATATATATATAACAACGTCTATTCCCAGGAATTACATACTTCGAATGTGAAGTTTCTGAAAAACACCCTGAACTACAAACTAGTTCTTGAAATGCTGATGAAGCAGCAAAAACTGTAAACGACTTTAACAGTCAAAAGTTTGACGATAAAGTACAGTGTGTTGGTAAAGCACAGAAAAAGAGAAGGAAAACGGATTGAGCAAAGTATGAAAGAGGCTGTGGAAAAATCACAAGTACTGAACCTGCCTTCAAAGAATCCAAATGATTCCGTGTCTGCTAAAATAGTTAGCGAACACCTTACTATTTATTCTAAACCTTCACAGACAAATATTTTTCATCATCATCTTATCTTAAATATTATAAGAAATCTTCGTATTTTCCATCATAAATATTCTCCATATTTTTGGAGATATTCTCATAACTATTCTTATCTGAGATCATTTATCACTCCGTAATATCTGCATTACAACATAAAAGAAACTGTGTTAGTTACTAAATTCTGAAACCTTCGAGTTTAAAATAGGAATGTTTTGAAGTAGTGTTGAGAACTGATGCATGAATTAGTATAATATAATGACACTTGATCAACGTCATTCTATTACAGTAAGTCATGTTGAGTTTCTAATGGAATGTGACGATTCACAGTACCATCATCATGTGCCATGTTACACGACTCTTACATTCTATTTAATCTTTAAACATATTAAGAAAATATTTCCTTTTCCAGGATATTCTGGTAACTTGACAAATAAAAATCGTTCCATTACCATTTCTTTCTTAGAGCATTAGCAATATTCATTTCGAATTTCTTACCTACGAATTCCGGACCATTACTCGCTTGACTCGAAGTCGGGAAGAGTAAACGAAAGCATGAAGCTCCGAAAAATAATGAAGGATATAAAACCCAACAACCACCCAGAAATTACAAACCATGAATATCAATACGTATTACAACGTAAAGACACAGGAGAATTAAAAACATTATAATTCCAAGGAAATGATAGAAGTGAATAGATTCTTCTGGTGGTAGATGAAAGAGAAGAATGAAAGATATGAAAGTTAGAAGTATAACAAGAATCAGAACGGGATGGAGCATTTTAAAGAATACCTTAAGGTATGAATTGAGGGAGAAAGAATAGAAGATGTGAGGTATGGAAATAAGGAAGTGAAGGGGGTGGATTTATAGTAATATATCCGACAGAGAAATCGGAATAGATTATTGCATTTAATCAAAGAAGATCCTGATTTTCTTAATTGTCGAAAAACCAAATCCTATTACGAAGATTTTCTTTAAATCCCGTGAATTCCGGAAATCAATCATAACTACGTCATCGGTTAAAACGAATATATCTTTACTTATCTCACTCTTTTGAGATAGCCTCATTTATATTCTTCGCGTAATCGAATCATTTTATCTACATTACTCAATGTTGATAAAACTCCATTATCATCTCATATTTGTCATGAAAACATCCTTATTGTTATCCATAACGACCTCTATCAAATTTCGGGGACGAAATTTCTTTAACGGGTAGGTACTGTAATGACCCGGAAATTTCCGACCAAATTTAAACTCTAATTTTTATATGTTTCCGACACGATAAGCCAAGTTTGTTAGGTTGAGTCTTAAAAAAAATTGAAATATTATATGATGCAATTATTATTATTATTATTATTATTATTATATTTATATCGAACAAAACTTTCTGCTTTTTAAAAAGGTTTTGTCCCATTATTGAATTTTCTGTGTAATTTCTTATTCGTACGCACTCATAACATAATAGTAATACTGCAGTTTAATATAAAATATAGAAAGTTGCATAGTATTTTAACAACTATAATATTGTATTGTAAATTTTATATATGAAAAGTTCTGAACCTGAAAGTGAGTTCAATTGAGTGAAGTAGGATTCATGTATGTGTGATTAATTATCCACTACTCTATCTATCGCACTTGTTAACTTTATGACTCATAATGTGTGATTAAAGATTATAAGGTTTTTAATTTCAAATGGGTCGTCAATCTTTACTTTATATCTTTGTCAATTAAAGTTATGTACTGTATAGCAAAACACGAGGAATTCATAGTAATAGACACTTACCTATTTGAATTATTGTATCATTTCACTTAATTCAATTAATAGTTATATTATTGTGTCAATAATTGAGCTTGATTGACTACCTGATTATCTATCTTTTCCTTATTATATATAGACACACATACTTGGCATATAGAGGACATATAGATATACCCTAATATATTAAGTTTGTCTAGCTTTTCCCACTTTTGGAATTATCTGCAACATGAGCAATTATTACACTGAATTATGAATGTGAAGACTATTGTTTTAACTTGCTTACATTTCAAATAAGAATATTACGGTGTACCAATATATATATGTACTTGTGCATATATGAAATGCAACCATGAACCAAAACACTTCTTCCTCTCTACATTTCTTGATCACGAGCCACAACCACCTTTTCTATTCTTGTTCCTTTTGAGTACTAACACCATAAAACCAAAATCCCTGTACACCTTCACTACCAACTTGATCCTACGAACCACCATTCGATCACCGTGAACACCACCATCAACCGGGAGCCATAGTTACCACCACACCTCCTTCACCTTCCCCACAACACCACTTAATTACTGTTAGTGTTGCTATATTTTTCTGTTTATATTCATCAAGCAACCACCCCCTTTGAGAACCACCATCACTTGTACTCATTGCTGCAGCTATTGTGCACGTCTGTTGCTTCGGTCCTCTGTTGTTGTTCGAAAACAGCAGCCCACAGTCGAAGCTTGGCTGCTATTTTTCGTTGCTGTCCACCGAAGTCAATCACCAACAAGATTAGTTAGTTACTGCTACGGTTTTCTTCTGTCCCTGTTTTCGGTTACTCACACTCACCATCGAAACCCAACCTAAATACCATGAATTTGTCATCAACACAATTATTGCTTGTTCCCTTATGTTCTAGTATGGTTCGACAACCACCAAACCACCACAACCATCAGATTATCTACTACTGCCTATTCCTATATTGTTTCGATCAGACCCAAACAACTTCGACTAAGTCAAATAATCTCATCAGTTTTTTTTTTCGATTACCATCATCAGAACATCAAGAACATTATTAATTACTGTTATTGTTCTACTAAATGAATACACAAAAATTATAGAGGGATTATAGAAATTAAAAGAATATTATTGAACCAATTACCTGTATCATCAATCAATGAATCGATTAATTGCTTAAATCAAGTGATTGACTGATTAATGGATCGATTGATGAAGAGGATGATTATCAATGATGAAGAAGACCGGTGATGACGAGGATGATAACGAATCAATGACATTCTATTCATCGATGATTGTCGTTTGATTAACCGTTGAGGATGATGATGATTGTTGATGGATCGTTCGAAGATGATGATACTTCCTCTGCGTTTTTTTTCCTGCTATCTCGATCTGTTTTCTTTTTGGGAATCAAAAATAAAACGTGTGATTATATTAGGTATACTTATTATTATTATTATTATTATTATTATTATTATTATTATTATTATTATTATTATTATTATTATTATTATTATTATTATTATTATTATTATTATTATTATTATTATTAACTAACACTAATATTAAAAATATGATTATTATTATCTTTGGTATTAATGGAATTATTAAGATCATTATTATTATTTTTAACATTAGTATTAGTATTATCATTAAATATATTATTAGTAATGTTCTTATTATTAAAATTATTATTTTTATTAAAAATTATCATTTTTAGAAGTATTACTATTAATAAAAGTATTATTATCATTTTTTTAACATCATTATTATTTTAGTATTTTTTTATAAACAAATGATATTTTGTATACAAATATATACATGTATCCTAACTATAATAATACTACTTACTATTTTAAATAAAATGTTATTATAATAAAATATTAATTAAGTTATATATAACATATAAATATATTTTGATATAATCATATATATGAATATTAATTATTTATTTAAAATATATAAAATAGTTATAAATAATATATTTATAACATATAAATTACTAATATAACAAGTATATTAATATTATTAATATATAAACTTGTCTAAATATTATTATATGTATTAATATATATACCTGATATAGGTTCGTGAATCTGAGGTCAAACCTACACTCGTTAAACGACGTCATATGTATTTTTACTACAAAATACAGTATGGTGAGTTTTCATTTGCTCCCTTTTTAAATGCTTTTGCAATATATATTTTTGGGCTGAGAATACATGCGCTGCTTTAATAAATGTTTACGAGATAGACACAAGTACTTAAATATATTCTACGTTGAGTTGTACCACTGGCATATCTCCCTGTAGCTTGGTAACTACTATTTACATGGGTATTGTAAACGCGAATCCTGTTGATAGATCTATCGGGCCTGACAACCCCAACCGGACTGGACGACCAGTATTCAACGGTTGCACAGTACTTCGTTTTGGCGACTACACTTGGTACAGTGTAGTGAGATTTCATAATAAAGGGAATATGCGACGTTGATTAAATGTTAAGTATGGTTACCAAGTGCTCAACCACTTAGAATGCTTTACATACACTTGCGAGTGTATTATGCTTATGATTATGAAATCTTGTGGTCTATTGAAACTATTGATAACTGTTGTTACGATAAACCTATGAACTCACCAACCTTTTGGTTGACACTTTTAAGCATGTTTATTCTCAGGTACAAATTAAGTCTTCCGCTGTGCATTTGCTCAATTGAAAGATATTATTTGGAGTCATTCATGGCATATTTAGGTCAGTACCTCGCAATGGGACCAGATGATGATGACTTCGTCCAGGTGGATAAGGACGGGTCGTTACATCTGATTTCAGGTGGTGTATCAGGCACCACAGTCTCAGAACTACTACCCAAATTAATTATATTAAAACTCGAAGAAAAAGATGAATCCACTGTAGACTGTTGCTCTTGACTTAACGCTCTGAATAACTCTCTTTCAGGTTCGTCAAACGGTTGAAGAATTGGAGAATTAGAAGAATGCGTTTGTGGCATGCACTACCTGTTACCTGCGAAATCAAAACTAACAACTGATTAAACGCACCGATTCAACTGAGAATAAACGAAAAGAAATAATAAACTATAACTAAAACTAAACTAAGAACAATTAGATAACAATATTAATTTTCAACACAACTGTCCCCGGCAGCGGCGCCAAAAACTTGATGTGTGAAATCTAGTATATAATTTATCTTAGAAAATGCCGGTTTAAAGATTACTACACACTAACGGGCAGTGTACCCGATCGTGCAATAGTATTAAGTTGGTAATTTCGAAAACATTCCAAGGACAGTTTAAACGTGAGAATTAAGATTGCAACTAAGGAAAATAAACTAAGTTAATCTATGAAAATTGAAAGTACGAGATAATTTGTTTTGTGGCTATTTAACGATTAGCCAAATCAAAGATTGATTAAAAGTAAAAGACAATATTTTTATGTTTTTTAAGTTTATGGAAAATAAATGCAGACTCAATGAAAAGTAGAGATATTTGAATTCAATAGATAAAAGAATGTTTGCCTAGATCTCCTATTCGCAGTGTCGGATGATTTGTTATTAAGCACTAATTCAATTTATCAATACATGCAACTACAGAGTCAGTTTACCCAGAGTTCTCTTTTAGCAAACACGTCAAACTAGGATTTATTGGCTTAGGGTTCCCTTTCACCAAAGACCTCTTTCATTTGTGACTTAGTAATTAACTAATTATAAGATTAAGATTCAATTGGTTACGCATTCGCTCCACACAATTCACCCCTATTTTGTTCAATCTATGTTACCCGGTTTACCCCCTTGGTCAAGTAAGCACCCAATTGGTTAAGACAAATCAATTGGAAACTAGTGTACTAAATTGAAACAGGGTTCCCTTTGTTCAAACAAGATCACTAATCAACCTAGTAACAATAACACAAGAATGGTTCTTAATCAAAACTCATAATTATCATGCATTAATCAAATCAAACATTAAAGTATCATCCAAACACATATGAATATTCAATCTAGACAAACATTTAAGTGCTTAGCCAACCATGGCTAAAACCAAAATCACAAATAAACAATTAAGAGTATTCATTATGATGACAAGAATTAAACCTAATGAAAATTGTGTTCTTGAATGATGAACGGATCGAGACGTGTTTCCGGAATGATTGATGTGTTAGAATGATCTTGGGATTCCCCAAAAATCACCCTTTTTCGTCAAAAAGCTGCTGGAATTCGTCTGGATAGAAGAATGATTCATTAGGGTAAAAATTCGGCCTTTAAATAGTAAAGTTCTGAAACCAACAGAAAGTGGAGCGGCGCTCCATATATGGAGCGGCGCTCCATATAGCTGAAAACTGATCTTTGCACTTCCAAAACCCCTTGAACTGAAATTCCTGCCTACTGGAGCGGCGCTCCATGTTTTTGAGCGGCGCTCCAGACCCTTTTTGCTGAATCCGGACTGTAAAACTCATAAAATCACTCATTTTCGAACCAAACTCGAATCGAACCAATCTCTTTCACTCGTTTCCATAGAAAATTACTAAAACCATCAAATAACTTCAAATTTTATCTCCTTGGTCTTAGAACTCGAACTTTCACAACACTTATTGAAATAACACCAAATCGTATCCAAAAGGACCAAAATGTGATCGATATCGCTAAGGAAAACGTGTAATAAATATGCGATATCAAACATACATACACACGTACATATACATACATACATACACATACATATACACGTATGTATATATTTACATATACACACACACACATATATCTACAATGTATACATGCACATACGTACGTATGCATGCATGCATGCATGTATATCATCATCTGTCATAACCCGTCCTTAACCGTAAGAACGTGTTAGATAACGTATGATTTCATTGCGAGGTATTGACCTCTATATGCGACATTTTTAAAAGAAAAACTGCATATATTATACATTACAAACCATGATTCTTATTTTTGATACAAGCTTTGGACGAAATAAAGATGATTATCGTTTAGCGATAATCTTCGACTTACAAACTTTACAAATGATGATAACAACACGATTTCTAGCATATTTTACAACACAAGTTCTTGGATATGCAGTTTTATTTTTGACACAAATATGCGTACGCAAGATCCTGCTCAAATTCAACATAATGCAGCGGAAGCTTCTAATTATCACCTGAGAATAAACATGTTTAAAACGTCAACATAAAGTTGGTGAGATATAGGTTTAGTGCCGGCAGCAATATATATATATATATAGACCACAAGATTTCATATATAAACATTTTCATAAAAATATTCTAAGTGGTTGAGCACTTGGTAACCATACTTAACATTTAATCACGTCGCATATTCCCTTTAATATGAAATCTTACTACACCGTACCAAGTGTAGTCACAAAACGAAGTACTGTGCAACCGTTGAATACTGGTCGTCCAGTCCGGTTGGGGTTGTCAGGCCCGATAGATCTATCAACAGGATTCGCGTTTACAATACCGCTGTAAATATTAGTTACCAAGCTACAGGGAAGTATGCCAGTGGTACAACTCAACGTAGAATATATTTTCAGTTACTTGTGTCCATAACGTAAAACATAAAATACATGTATTCTCATCCCGAAATATTTAGAGTTTAAAAGTGGGACTATATACTCACTTTCGTCTTGAAGATATATATAATTTGACTTGGTCTTCGGTTGATATCACGAACCTATCCATATATAATATATTAATACCTTTTCTTTTTAAACAAACGTCACATATATATACTTGTTATACTTTTAATACTTTTAATAATTCCTTAGTCCGTAGTTAGCAGTTCGTTGTTAGTAATTCAATTTTAATGGTTCATTTTTAGATGTTTAATATACCCGCAATGAAATAAATAAAACCCCCAACGAAATAAATAAAACCCCATCGTATATGTATTGGTCGAGATTAATCTTGACCCATGGTACCAGTGTTGTCAAATGACGTGTTGCGTACATAAAGTACCGGTGTTGTCAAATGACATGTTGCGTACAATCATGGGATCTTATGATTAATCTTCTCGTATTGTTTACGGGTGATCCTGAACCATATAAAATTAAATTATGAGTACATATATATAAAATATCATGTTATTTTAAAAAGATGTGATTTATTTAATTTTCTCCAATTATTTTCGTAGCTAAACTAGTCTTAGATATCCGATCTCGTTTTGGTCATAGTTTCTTCGTTACAACTCCGTTTTCGTTGATTCAACTTGCCACTTCCTTGGATCGAGTCCCTCTTTAAGACTATGAACTGTAAATACCTTAGTTTGTATTCGAAATCACAGGTCATAGGTCAAACTTTAGTGAAACTTATGAAGTTAATCATTTTCCATCATGTAAACAACCTTAAATGATTATTTTTCTAAAAATACTTATACTTTGAGTTAAATCATGAAATTTTTATGTGTTATCATATTTATAGTAAAAATCATTTTTCCAGAAAATAAACCTCCAATTCAAAGTTTAAGATGGTTTTTAATTATCCAACCCAAAACAGCCCCCGGTTGCACTCCGATGTCGTAAATTCAGTTTTTAAGGTGTTCTTTGAAAAACCAAGTTATACCTTGTTAAATTAGCATATATTTAAGATATATTACAGGTCTTGAAGTATTTTAAAAGTTAAGTTAGAAGGATCTATTTAGTTTGCAAACAAGTTTGAAAACTTTCAAACTATGTTCTTGTTGTTAAACTTTTATACCACAAAATAAGATAGCTATATATATATGAATCGAATAAGGTTATGAACATAGATTCTACCTCAAGTTCCTTGGACAAGGTTGCTGTAAAAGAGGAGTAAGAACCTAGAACCAAAAGGGTGATGGAAGTGGATGAAAGATTGGAAGTAAGTTGGTGTTCTTGGAAGGATTTCTTGAAGTGTTTTTGTAAGGTTTTCTTATGAGGTTTAAGTGTTGTTTTTGAAGCTAAATGATGGGGAAAATGCTTGGAGATGATCAAGTATGAAGTTAAGAGTATTTTGAGAGAGAAATGGAAGTGTAAGTATGAGAAAATGGGGTGAAGAAATGGTGTGCATGCATAAAAACGTTTTTAGGTTATAAAGGAAAAAAAAGATACCTAACTTTGTTTTCTTGCTAAATAATTCATGCTACTTGACAAATGGTTGGTTCCACATGTTTCTTAATCATTTAAGGCTGCTAAGGAGCAGATTTTTATTGGTATATACCAATAGTAAATACATCTAGAAGCTGCGTATGATACGGGTACATATACCCTAGGTATACGTATAGAAATCTTTGAGAAAACGGAACGAGGATTCAAATATAGCTATCTTTTGTAAATATACTTATATTGTTTTATGTATGTAAGCCCTTTAAAAGTGATTAAATACATTACTTATACGATATATGTATAAACATTATAGGTTATAAGTATTTAAGTCAAATAACGTTACGTATGGTTATCGTTTTGAAAACTTAAGTTAGTAGTTTCAAAATATACTTATAACTTATTGTTATTAATACAAAATGAGATATTAAAACATTCTTAGATCATGTTAAATATGTATATATACATATATATACACAAACGTATAATTATCATATATTGTATAGTTCGTGATATCATCGGTCAAACTAGACGGTCAAACGTTGTGTAAAACTCTTTTCGAAAACATAAGTCTCAACAATTTGGATTGCTTATCATGTTGGTAAGGTTTAATTTATGTAAATATTAATCTTATAAGTATAGAATGATCGAAAAAGTGCGGGTCGTTACATTACCTCCCCGTTAAATAAATTTCGTCCCGAAATTTTAAAATTGTACCTATTTTGCGTCATCGAGAAACAAGTGTGGATACTTTTGTTTCATCTGATCCTCTCGTTCCCACGTAAACTCGGGACCTCTTCTAGCATTCCAACGAACCTTAACTATCGGTATGTTGCTCTGCTTGAGCTGTTTAACTTCACGATCCATGATTTCGATTGGTTCTTCGATGAATTGTAGTTTCTCGTCGACATGGATTTCTTCAAGAGGAATGATGAGGTCTTCCTTTGCAAGACACTTCTTAAGATTCGAAACGTGAAATGTATTATGTACTCCGGCGAGTTGTTGCGGTAACTCGAGTCGATAAGCTACCGGTCCAATGCGTTCAATGATCTTGAACGGGCCTACATATCTTGGGTTCAGTTTACCTCTTTTACCGAAACGTATCACACCTTTCCAAGGTGACACCTTTAGCATAACCATGTCACCGATCTGAAACTCTAATGGTTTCCTTCGGACATCGGCGTAGCTCTTTTGGCGACTACGGGCTGTTTTCAATCTCTCCTTAATTTGTACTATCTTCTCAGTCGTTTCGTGTATGATCTCGGGACCAGTTAATTGTCGATCTCCTACTTCATTCCAACAGATAGGAGATCTACACTTCCTTCCATACAATGCTTCGAATGGTGCAGCTTTAATGCTCGCATGATAACTATTATTATACGAGAATTCTGCTAATGGTAGATATTTATCCCATCCGTTTCCAAAATCGATCAAACATGCCCTGAGCATGTCTTCAAGAGTCTGAATCGTTCTTTCACTCTGCCCGTCGGTTTGCGGATGATATGCGGTACTCATATCCAAACGAGTTCCTAGTGCCTCCTGTAGTGATTGCCAGAACTTTGAGGTAAATCTACTATCACGATCGGATATAATGGAAATAGGTATTCCATGTCTTGAAACAATTTCCTTTATATACAATCGTAATAGTTTCTCCATTCTATCCGTTTTCTTTATAGGCAGGAAATGTGCAGACTTGGTGAGACGATCAACAATCACCCAAATGGTGTCGTATCCCCAGGCAGTCTTTGGTAACTTCGTGATGAAATCCATGGTAATACTGTCCCATTTCCATTCTGGGATTTCTGGTTGTTGAAGTAATCCTGACGGCTTCTGGTGTTCTGCTTTGACTTTGGAACAAGTTAAACATTCCCCAACATATGTTGCAACGTCTGTCTTCAAATTAGGCCACCAATAATGCGTCTTAAGATCTTGATACATCTTTCCAACTCCAGGATGTATCGAGTATCTTGTCTTATGTGCCTCATTCAATATTAACTTCCTTAATCCACCCAACTTTGGTACCCAAATACGGTTTGCAAAATATCGAATTCCATCTTCCCGCATAATGAGTTGTTTCCCATACTTCTTCATTATTTCATTTCCTATGTTTTCTTTAGTAAGAGCTTCTCGTTGAGCCTCTTTGATTTGTGAGTTGAGATTCATGCGAATTTTTATGTTCATTGCTCGTACTCGAATTGGTTCTCGTTCCTTTCTGCTTAAAGCGTCAGCCACCACATTCGCTTTCCCGGGATGATAACGAATTTCACAATCATAGTCGTTTATTAACTCGACCCACCTACGTTGCCTCATGTTCAGCTGTTTTTGATCGAAAATATGTTGAAGGCTTTTATGATCAGTAAACACAATGCATTTAACCCCATACAAGTAGTGTCTCCATATATTCAATGCAAACACGACTGCTCCCAGTTCTAGATCATGCGTCGTATAATTCCGCTCGTGAATCTTTAATTGTCGGGATGCGTATGCAATAACTTTCTTCCGTTGCATAAGAACGCAACCAAAACCTTGTCGCGAAGCGTCACAATATATTTCAAAATCATCGTTCCCTTCTGGTAATGATAAAATAGGCGCCGTAGTCAACTTCTTTTTCAGTAATTGAAATGCACTCTCCTGCTCGGAAGTCCATTCATATTTCTTCCCTTTTTACGTTAACGCTGTCAACGGCTTAGCTATTCGGGAAAAATCTTGAATAAACCTTCTATAATAACCGGCTAAACCCAAAAATTGGCGTATCTGCATTGGTGTCTTAGGAGTCTCCCATTTTTCAATGGCTTCAATTTTTGCTGGATCAACCTGAATTCCTTTGCTACCAACAACGTGGCCAAGAAATTGCACTTCTTTCAACCAGAAAGCACATTTAGAAAATTTAGCATATAGCTGTTCTTTTCTCAATAACTCTAATATCAACCTTAAATGCTGTTCATGCTCTTGCTCACTCTTGGAATAGATAAGAATATCATCAATGAAAACGATAACAAACTTATCTAAATATGGACTACAAACTCGATTCATGAGGTCCATGAATACAGCTGGCGCATTCGTCAATCCAAACGGCATGACCAAAAATTCGTAATGACCGTAGCGTGTCCGAAAAGCAGTTTTCGGTATATCTTCTTCTTTGACACGTAATTGATGATAACCCGATCTTAGGTCAATTTTCGAGTACGCACATGATCCTTGGAGTTGATCAAATAAGTCGTCAATTCTCGGTAGTGGATACCGATTCTTGATAGTTAACTTATTTAATTCACGATAATCTATACACATTCGGAAAGATCCGTCTTTCTTCTTGACGAATAAAATTGGAGCTCCCCACGGTGAAGTGCTTGGTCGTATGAATCCACGGTCTAGTAATTCTTTTAACTGACTTTGAAGTTCTTTTAACTCGGACGGTGCAAGTCTATATGGAGCACGAGCCACTGGTGCAGCTCCTGGTACTAAATCTATTTGAAATTCTACAGATCTAAATGGAGGTAATCCCGGCAACTCTTCCGGAAATACTTCAGGAAAATCTCTTGCCACAGGCACGTCATTGATGCACTTCTCTTTTTCTTTCTTTTCGACTTTATTAACATGTGCTAAGATAGCATAGCACCCTTTCTTCAAGCACTTTTGAGCTTTCAAATAACTAATGAGTTTTAGCTTTGAGTTACCCTTCTCTCCATAAATCATTACTGCGTTTTATTCTTACGAGGAATGCAAATTGCCTTCTTGGCGCACACAACTTCAGCTCCTATTTTGGACATCCAGTCCATGCCGACTATTACATCAAAACTTCCTAATTCTACGGGTATTAAGTCAATTTTAAATGTTTCTCCGGCTAAATTTATTTTACAATCACGGCAAATTTTATCGGCTTTAATTAGTTTACCATTAGCTAACTCAATCATGTACTTAGCATCTAGAGGTAATGATGAACAATTCAATTTAGCGTGAAAGTCTCTACACACGTAACTTCTATCAGCACCAGTATCAAATATAATAGATGCGGATAAGTTATTAATGGTAAACGTACCCGTAACAAGCTCCGGGTCTTCACATGCCTCTCTAGCATTAATAACAAATGCTCTCCCACGTGCAGGTCCGATATTCTTCTCTGGATTCGGGCACTGGATCTTATAGTGACCTTGTTTTCCACACCCAAAACAAGTAATGGTAGCCAAAGCAGTTCTATTTGCATTGGTGGCAGGAGTCTTGGTACCATTTGTAACGAGAGCCCTACAATCTTCAGCAAGATGACCCTTTCGATTACATTTGTTGCATACCACATTACAGTAACCAGAGTGATGTTTGTGGCATCGGTTGCATAAAGGATTTTGTCCTTTATAACCAAAGCTTAAACCACTACCCGCACCTTGCGTGTTTTCTTGTTTCTTAAAAGATTGTTGTTGGTTACCTCGATCATAATTTCCATTCCACTTTCTTTTGTTACCTGATACCTTCACATCAGTATTGGATACTTTCTTATCCATGATGACCTGATCCATTAGCTCGTTTGCCATGGTTATAGCTTCATGAATTGTCTTAGGTTTCGATGCTGTAACATTTGCCTTGACCTTTTTGGGCAACCCATCTTTGTACATTTCAATTTTCCGTTCTTCGATTGGAACCAATTCAGGACATAGCAAAACTAATTCCATGAATCGCTGATTGTAGTTGGTGATTTCAGTACCAATAACCTTCAGACTTCGTAATTCATCTTCCAACTTCCTAACCTCGTTCCTTGGACAATATTCGTTGATTAACATTGTTTTGAATTCTTCCCATGGAGTATCATAAGCTACATCTCCTCCTACAGCCTTCACATAATTTTTCCACCACGTGAGTGCACTATCTTGTAAAGTGCACGATGCATACTTGGTCATGTCCTTTTCAACACAACCACTTATTTTAAACACAGTCTCCATCTTTTCTATCCACCGGGTTAAATCGATCGGTCCTTCTGTTCCACTGAATGATGAGGGCTTGCAAGCTTGAAAAGTTTTGTAAGTGCACCCCACACGAGGATTTGGGTTAACTGCAGCACCTCTTGCAGCCTCGACCCATAACATTCTGTCATTCACTCGCTGATTGATGAGTTCCTGGATTTCTTGTTCCGTCATTCGGTTCAATCGCGCCATATTCTTCTATAAGAATGAAAAGAAAATAATTATTCACATGGAATATTATAGATGTAGTGTATATTTACAGTACATTATAGCTTATTAATAATATGAACCAGGTATTATTATAAAAGCCTTTTCTTCTTATTAGCGTTTTATAATTATATCTAGGGTAGTACCTACCCGTTAATGTCCATACTTAATAGCTTAGTACAGAATCAATTACTACCATCTAAATAATACTTAACCATGGAAAATTATTGCATTTCACACTTCACTATTTTACATATGCTTATCTTACATCGAACATTAAACAAACCACACTAATAATATTATACAAAACATTATATGATCCCATGGTTTAATACGGCAGCGCATCGTTTGGTCTATTTTCTAGGACGTTTAGGTTCAAAGAATCGCTTAACGCTTATCCTGGCTGTCTGCCTATATTTTGGCTGTGGGACTGAAGAACTGGATGCCGGGATAGAACGAATAGGAATAGCGGGAATAGGAGTGGTAGTGTCTAGTGGAGTTGGTGCCACATCATCCTTATTAAACTCAGGATTTGAATTTTCTAATTCATTAGCCTTTCGTTTCTTTCCTAGTTCGAACTCTTCTTTTGTAATTTCCTGTATTTCTTCCTCGGGTTCACTTTCCTCCTCGGGTTCACTTTCCGGGTTCTCTATAGTCGGTTCATTCGGAATTTGTGAGTCTTCCCCAAAGATATTATTTTCGTCATCGGATAGGTTAATGACTGGAACATCATCTGAAGATTCTGGTTCGGAGTCGCTGAATGTGATAACAAGTTTTGAGCCCGACATCTATCACACAACAACTAACCCATTAGTACTACATAATATTTACATATAAATTTTAACCAACGATGATAAGCAATGGTTTTTAAATCAGACCCGGTCAAAGTCCAGACTTACTAATGTATCCTAACGACTTATCAGTTAGACACACTAATGCAAACCTGGTTCGCTAAGACCACCGCTCTGATACCACATGTCATAACCCGTCCTTAACCGTAAGAACGTGTTAGATAACGTATGATTTCATTGCGAGGTATTGACCTCTATATGCGACATTTTTAAAAGAAAAACTGCATATATTATACATTACAAACCATGATTCTTATTTTTGATACAAGCTTTGGACGAAATAAAGATGATTATCGTTTAGCGATAATCTTCGACTTACAAACTTTACAAATGATGATAACAACACGATTTCTAGCATATTTTACAACAGAAGTTCTTGGATATGCAGTTTTATTTTTGACACAAATATGCGTACGCAAGATCCTGCTCAAATTCAACATAATGCAGCGGAAGCTTCTAATTATCACCTGAGAATAAACATGTTTAAAACGTCAACATAAAGTTGGTGAGATATAGGTTTAGTGCCGGCAGCAATATATATATATATATAGACCACAAGAATTCATATATAAACATTTTCATAAAAATATTCTAAGTGGTTGAGCACTTGGTAACCATACTTAACATTTAATCACGTCGCATATTCCCTTTAATATGAAATCTTACTACACCGTACCAAGTGTAGTCACAAAATGAAGTACTGTGCAACCGTTGAATACTGGTCGTCCAGTCCGGTTGGGGTTGTCAGGCCCGATAGATCTATCAACAGGATTCGCGTTTACAATACCGCTGTAAATATTAGTTACCAAGCTACAGGGAAGTATGCCAGTGGTACAACTCAACGTAGAATATATTTTCAGTTACTTGTGTCCATAACGTAAAACATAAAATACATGTATTCTCATCCCGAAATATTTAGAGTTTAAAAGTGGGACTATATACTCACTTTCGTCTTGAAGATATATATAATTTGACTTGGTCTCCGGTTGATATCACGAACCTATCCATATATAATATATTAATACCTTTTCTTTTTAAACAAACATCACATATATATACTTGTTATACTTTTAATACTTTTAATAATTCCTTAGTCCGTAGTTAGCAGTTCGTTGTTAGTAATTCAATTTTAATGGTTCATTTTTAGATGTTTAATATACCCGCAATGAAATAAATAAAACCCCCAACGAAATAAATAAAACCCCATCGTATATGTATTGGTCGAGATTAATCTTGACCCATGGTACCAGTGTTGTCAAATGACGTGTTGCGTACATAAAGTACCGGTGTTGTCAAATGACATGTTGCGTACAATCATGGGATCTTATGATTAATCTTCTCGTATTGTTTACGGGTGATCCTGAACCATATAAAATTAAATTATGAGTACATATATATAAAATATCATGTTATTTTAAAAAGATGTGATTTATTTAATTTTCTCCAATTATTTTCGTAGCTAAACTAGTCTTAGATATCCGATCTCGTTTTGGTCATAGTTTCTTCGTTACAACTCCGTTTTCGTTGATTCAACTTGCCACTTCCTTGGATCGAGTCCCTCTTTAAGACTATGAACTGTAAATACCTTAGTTTGTATTCGAAATCACAGGTCATAGGTCAAACTTTAGTGAAACTTATGAAGTTAATCATTTTCCATCATGTAAACAACCTTAAATGATTATTTTTCTAAAAATACTTATACTTTGAGTTAAATCATGAAATTTTTATGTGTTATCATATTTATAGTAAAAATCATTTTTCCAGAAAATAAACCTCCAATTCAAAGTTTAAGATGGTTTTTAATTATCCAACCCAAAACAGCCCCCGGTTGCACTCCGATGTCGTAAATTCAGTTTTTAAGGTGTTCTTTGAAAAACCAAGTTATACCTTGTTAAATTAGCATATATTTAAGATATATTACAGGTCTTGAAGTATTTTAAAAGTTAAGTTAGAAGGATCTATTTAGTTTGCAAACAAGTTTGAAAACTTTCAAACTATGTTCTTGTTGTTAAACTTTTATACCACAAAATAAGATAGCTATATATATATATGAATCGAATAAGGTTATGAACATAGATTCTACCTCAAGTTCCTTGGACAAGGTTGCTGTAAAAGAGGAGTAAGAACCTAGAACCAAAAGGGTGATGGAAGTGGATGAAAGATTGGAAGTAAGTTGGTGTTCTTGGAAGGATTTCTTGAAGTGTTTTTGTAAGGTTTTCTTATGAGGTTTAAGTGTTGTTTTTGAAGCTAAATGATGGGGAAAATGCTTGGAGATGATCAAGTATGAAGTTAAGAGTATTTTGAGAGAGAAATGGAAGTGTAAGTATGAGAAAATGGGGTGAAGAAATGGTGTGCATGCATAAAAACGTTTTTAGGTTATAAAGGAAAAAAAAGATACCTAACTTTGTTTTCTTGCTAAATAATTCATGCTACTTGACAAATGGTTGGTTCCAAATGTTTCTTAATCATTTAAGGCTGCTAAGGAGCAGATTTTTATTGGTATATACCAATAGTAAATACATCTAGAAGCTGCGTATGATACGGGTACATATACCCTAGGTATACGTATAGAAATCTTTGAGAAAACGGAACGAGGATTCAAATATAGCTATCTTTTGTAAATATACTTATATTGTTTTATGTATGTAAGCCCTTTAAAAGTGATTAAATACATTACTTATACGATATATGTATAAACATTATAGGTTATAAGTATTTAAGTCAAATAACGTTACGTATGGTTATCGTTTTGAAAACTTAAGTTAGTAGTTTCAAAATATACTTATAACTTATTGTTATTAATACAAAATGAGATATTAAAACATTCTTAGATCATGTTAAATATGTATATATACATATATATACACAAACGTATAATTATCATATATTGTACAGTTCGTGATATCATCGGTCAAACTAGACGGTCAAACGTTGTGTAAAACTCTTTTCGAAAACATAAGTCTCAACAATTTGGATTGCTTATCATGTTGGTAAGGTTTAATTTATGTAAATATTAATCTTATAAGTATAGAATGATCGAAAAAGTGCGGGTCGTTACATCATCATTATACTTTACTAATCCATAAAATCATAACTTTTTATCAAAATCATAACCTAATAACATTAATCATCATCACATAAAATCATAACCTAATAACTTATTAATCATAACTTATCATAAACTTTTAACATTATTCATAATCCTTTTCCTTAATAATTAACAAATTATTATTACTTCATATTCAAGATCATACTCATAAACCCTAACCTTTTTAATCATAATCAATTCATATTCATAATCTTTATCCATACTTTTAACCTTAATCATAATCATTAAAGCTTTTAACCACTTAATTATATTAACTAGTTTATTAATCAATAACCATAATCTTTCATGCACAATATTTATAATCATACTTCTTTTAAGCATTATTCATCTTACTTAAACTTATTAATCCCAAGCATTATCTATAATCTTTTAACCTTATCTATTTATTCATTCCCTATATCATAATCATAATTCAATAACCTTAAACTTATTAATCATAAACATAATACTTAATGTAAATTAATTAATAAGTAACATGAAGCTAGGGTTTAGGGCTACCTTAATAAGATTAGAGATCAAGAAAAAGAGAAGGTTGATTGGGGTATTAAGCCTTCGACAGCAGTAGCAACACAAGACCCAATTGAAAGGGTTTCTTGGGCTTCTTTGGTCACGACAGAAAACAACAAACATCAGCAACAATGGGTCGTCTTTGAGGCTGTTTATGAACATGAATTGTAGCAGGAAAACAACAAGAAACGAGCAGGAATTTGTGGCTGTCTTGTTGGTCGAATAACACAGCAGCAACATGAGATTAATGGGGCAGTTTGGGTGTCGATTTACAGCAAGAAAAGTGTAGTGACCCGAACTTTTCCATGTTTATATATATATTAAATGAAATTATTATTTACATGATTAAGTGTTTCCAACATGTTAAGCAATCAAACTTGTTAAGACTTGATTAATTGAAATAGGTTTCATATAGACAATTGACCACCCAAGTTGACCGGTGATTCACGAACGTTAAAACTTGTAAAAACTATACGATGACATATATATGGTTATATATATAGTTAACATGATTTTATTATAAGTATGTATCTCATTAGGTATTTTAACAATGAGTTATATACATAAAAATGAGACTATTAATTTAAGAAACTCGAAAACGATATATATAACGATTATCGTTATAACAACGTCTTACTAGGTACATATGAATCATATTAAGATATTGATACACTTGGTTAATTATGTTAAATGATAAGTAAATATATTATTAAGTGTATTAACAATGAAATACATATGTAAAAATAAGACTACTAACTTAATGATTTCGAAACGAGACATATATGTAATGATTATCGTTGTAACGACATTTAACTGTATATATATCATACTAAGATATATTATATATCATAATATCATGATAATATAACAATTTAACATCTCATTTGTTATAATAAACAATGGGTTAACAACATTCAACAAGATCGTTAACCTAAAGGTTTTAAAACAACATTTACATGTAACGACTAACGATGACTTAACGACTCAGTTAAAATGTATATACATGTAGTGTTTTAATATGTATTCATACACTTTTGAAAGACTTCAAGACACTTATCAAAATACTTCTACTTAACAAAAATGCTTACAATTACATCCTCGTTCAGTTTCATCAACAATTCTACTCGTATACACCCGTATTCGTACTCGTACAATACACAGCTTTTAGATGTATGTACTATTGGTATATACACTCCAATGATCAGCTCTTTGCAGCCCATGTGAGTCACCTAACACATGTGGGAACCATCATTTGGCAACTAGCATGAAATATCTCATTAAATTACAAAAATATGAGTAATCATTCATGACTTATTTACATGAAAACAAAATTACATATCATTTATATCTAATCCATACACCAACGACCAAAAACACCTAAAAACACTTTAATTCTTCAATTTTATTCATCTAATTGATCTCTCTCAAGTTCTATCTTTAAGTTCTAAGTGTTCTTCATAAATTCCAAAAGTTTTAGTTTCATAAAATCAAGAATACTTCCAAGATTGCAAGGTTACTTCCAAGTTTTCTAAATCCATTCCAAGTAATCATCCAAGATCAAGAAACCTTTGTTACTTATAGTAGGTTATCTTTCTAATACAAGGTAATAATCATATTCAAACTTTAATTCAATTTCTATAACTATAACAATCTTATTTCGAGTGGAAATCTTACTTGAAATTGTTTTCTTGTCATGATTCTGCTTCAAGAACTTTCAAGCCATCCAAGGATCCTTTGAAGCTAGATCTATTTTTATCATTTCCAGTAGGTTTATCCAAGGAACTTGAGGTAGTAATGATGTTCATAACATCATTCGATTCATACATATAAAGCTATCTTATTCGAAGGTTTAAACTTGTAATCACTATAACATTGTTTAGTTAATTCTAAACTTGTTCGCAAATAAAAGTTAATCCTTCTAACTTGACTTTTAAAATCAACTAAACACATGTTCTACATCTATATGATATGCTAACTTAATGATTTAAAACCTGGAAACACGAAAAACACCATAAAACCGGATTTACGCCGTCGTAGTAACACCGCGGGCTGTTTTGGGTTAGTTAAGTAAAAACTATGATAAACTTTGATTTAAAAGTTGTTATTCTGAGAAAATGATTTTTATTATGAACATGAAACTATATCCAAAAATTATGGTTAAACTCAAAGTGGAAGTATGTTTTCTAAAATGGTCATCTAGACGTCATTCTTTCGACTGAAATGACTACCTTTACAAAAACGACTTGTAACTTATTTTTATGACTATAAACCTATACTTTTTCTATTCAGATTCATAAAATAGAGTTCAATATGAAACCATAGCAATTTGATTCACTCAAAACGGATTTACAATGAAGAAGTTATGGGTAAAACAAGATTGGATAATTTTTCTCATTTTAGCTACGTGAAAATTGGTAACAAATCTATTCCAACCATAACTTAATCAACTTGTATTGTATATTATGTAATCTTGAGATACCATAGACACGTATACAATGTTTCGACCTATCATGTCGACACATCTATATATATTTCGGAACAACCATAGACACTCTATATGTGAATGTTGGAGTTAGCTATACAGGGTTGAGGTTGATTCCAAAATATATATAGTTTGAGTTGTGATCAATACTGAGATACGTATACACTGGGTCGTGGATTGATTCAAGATAATATTTATCGATTTATTTCTGTACATCTAACTGTGGACAACTAGTTGTAGGTTACTAACGAGGACAGCTGACTTAATAAACTTAAAACATCAAAATATATTAAAAGTGTTGTAAATATATTTTGAACATACTTTGATATATATGTATATATTGTCGGGAAGTAAGACTTGGCCACTGGTTGATTCACGAACCTATAACAATATATACATATATATCAAAGTATGTTCAAAATATATTTACAACACTTTTAATATATTTTGATGTTTTAAGTTTATTAAGTCAGCTGTCCTCGTTAGTAACCTACAACTAGTTGTCCACAGTTAGATGTACATAAATAAATCGATAAATATTATCTTGAATCAATCCACGACCCAGTGTATACGTATCTCAGTATTGATCACAACTCAAACTATATATATTTTGGAATAACCTCAACCATGTATAGCTAACTCCAACATTCACATATAGAGTGTCTATGGTTGTTCCGAAATATATATAGATGTGTCGACATGATAGGTCAAAACATTGTATACGTGTCTATGGTATCTCAAGATTACATAATATACAATACAAGTTGATTAAGTTATGGTTGGAATAGATTTGTTACCAATTTTCACGTAGCTAAAATGAGAAAAATTATCCAATCTTGTTTTACCCATAACTTCTTCATTTTAAATCTGTTTTAAGTGAATCAAATTGCTATGGTTTCATATTGAACTCTATTTTATGAATCTGAACAGAAAAAGTATAGGTTTATAGTATGAAAAATAAGTTACAAGTCATTTTTGTAAAGGTAGTCATTTCAGTCGAAAGAACGACGTCTAGATGACCATTTTAGAAAACATACTTCCACTTTGAGTTTAACCATAATTTTTGGATATAGTTTCATGTTCATAATAAAAATCATTTTCTCAGAATAACAACTTTTAAATCAAAGTTTATCATAGTTTTTACTTAACTAACCCAAAACAGCCCGCGGTGTTACTACGACGGCGTAAATCCGGTTTTACAGTGTTTTTCTTGTTTCCAGGTTTTAAATCATTAAGTTAGCATATCATATAGATATAGAACATGTGTTTAGTTGATTTTAAAAGTGAAGTTAGAAGGATTAACTTTTATTTGCGAACAAGTTTAGAATTAACTAAACAATGTTCTAGTGATTACAAGTTTAAACCTTCGAATAAGATAGCTTTATATGTATGAATCGAATGATGTTATGAACATCATTACTACCTTAATTTCCTTGGATAAACCTACTGGAAATGAGAAAAATAGATCTAGCTTCAAAGGATCCTTGGATGGCTTGAAAGTTCTTGAAGCAGAATCATGACACGAAAACAATTTCAAGTAAGATTTCCACTCGAAATAAGATTGTTATAGTTATAGAAATTGAATTAAAGTTTGAATATGATTACTACCTTGTATTAGAAAGATAACCTACTGTAAGTAACAAAGGTTTCTTGATCTTGTATGATTACTTGGAATGGATTTAGAAAACTTGGAAGTAAACTTGCAATCTTGGAAGTATTCTTGATTTTATGAAACTAGAACTTTTGGAATTTATGAAGAGCACTTAGAACTTGAAGATAGAACTTGAGAGAGATCAATTAGATGAAGAAAATTGAAGAATGAAAGTGTTTGTAGGTGTTTTTGGTCGTTGGTGTATGGATTAGATATAAAGGATATGTAATTTTGTTTTCATGTAAATAAGTCATGAATGATTACTCATATTTTTGTAATTTTATGATATATTTCATGCTAGTTGCCAAATGATGGTTCCCACATGTGTTAGGTGACTCACATGGGCTGCTAAGAGCTGATCATTGGAGTGTATATACCAATAGTACATACATCTAAAAGCTGTGTATTGTACGAGTACGAATACGGGTGCATACGAGTAGAATTGTTGATGAAACTGAACGAGGATGTAATTGTAAGCATTTTTGTTAAGTAGAAGTATTTTGATAAGTGTCTTGAAGTCTTTCAAAAGTGTATGAATACATATTAAAACACTACATGTATATACATTTTAACTGAGTCATTAAGTCATCGTTAGTCGTTACATGTAAATGTTGTTTTAAAACCTTTAGGTTAACGATCTTGTTGAATGTTGTTAACCCATTGTTTATTATAACAAATGAGATGTTAAATTGTTATATTATCATGATATTATGATATATAATATATCTTAGTATGATATATATACAGTTAAATGTCGTTACAACGATAATCGTTACATATATGTCTCGTTTCGAAATCATTAAGTTAGTAGTCTTATTTTTACATATGTATTTCATTGTTAATACACTTAATAATATATTTACTTATCATTTAACATAATTAACCAAGTGTATCAATATCTTAATATGATTCATATGTACCTAGTAAGACGTTGTTATAACGATAATGGTTATATATATTGTTTTCGAGTTTCTTAAATTAATAGTCTCATTTTTATGTATATAACTCATTGTTAAAATACCTAATGAGATACATACTTATAATAAAATCATGTTAACTATATATATAACCATATATATGTCATCGTATAGTTTTTACAAGTTTTAACGTTTGTGAATCACCGGTCAACTTGGTTGGTCAATTGTCTATATGAAACCTATTTCAATTAATCAAGTTTTAACAAGTTTGATTGCTTAACATGTTGGAAACACTTAATCATGTAAATAACAATTTCATTTAATATATATATAAACATGGAAAAGTTCGGGTCACTACACAAAGCCAACTACAAGAACTATTAGAACGTGGTTTCATTCGACCAAGCACATCACCATGGGGAGCTCCTGTTTTGTTTGTCAAGAAGAAAGATGGTACATTTAGGTTGTGTATTGACTACAGAGAGTTGAACAAACTTACCATCAAAAACCGTTATCCACTGCCGAGAATTGACGACTTAATTGATCAACTACAAGGCTCGTCGGTTTATTCGAAGATCGATTTACGTTCTGGATATCATCAAATGCGAGTAAAGGAGGATGATATTCCAAAAACTGCTTTTAGGACGCGTTATGGTCATTACGAGTTTATGGTTATGCCGTTTGGATTGACTAACGCACCAGCTGTGTTCATGGACCTTATGAACCGAGTGTGTGGGCCATATCTTGACAAGTTTGTCATTGTTTTCATCGATGACATACTTATTTACTCAAAGAATGATCAAGAGCACGAAGAACATTTGAGAAAAGTGCTAGAAGTATTGAGGAAAGAAAAACTGTACGCTAAGTTTTCAAAGTGTGCATTTTGGTTGGAAGAAGTTCAATTCCTCGGTCACATAGTGAACAAAGAAGGTATCCAGGTGGACCCGGCAAAGATCGAAACCGTTGAAAAGTGGGGAACCCCAAAAACTACGAAGCATATACGTCAATTTTTAGGACTAGCTGGTTACTACAGAAGGTTCATCCAAGACTTTTCCAGAATAGCAAAACCCTTGACTGCATTAACGCATAAAGGGAAGAAATTTGAATGGAAGGATGAACAAGAGAAAGCGTTTCAGTTATTGAAGAAAAAGCTAACTACTGCACCTATATTGTCATTGCCTGAAGGGAATGATGATTTTGTGATTTATTGTGACGCATCAAAGCCAGGTCTCGGTTGTGTATTAATGCAACTGATGTGCAGCGGGGTAGTATATAAAATAGCTTATTTTTAGCAGGAAATACTATTAAATACGATACATTTTTACACAAGATATTTATTTATTTAGAGAATGGATATACTTAAACCTTGCTACAACATTTATAGGCAGTGTACCTAATCGTACAGTAGTGTAGTTTTTAGTAAGTCCGGTTCGTTCCACAGGGAATCTTTTTTAAACAAAGCTCAACGCTATATTAGTTTACTTTTATAGAAATACATATATATATATAAGTAATATTTATAAAGGGGGTTTTTTTACCGTTTAATGACCGGTTTGTCGATTTTAAAACTTTAGTCGCAGTTAAAACCAAATGTAAAATATTAAAAATAAATACAAGACTTAAATTAACGCGTAAAGTAAATAATGATAATGAAATTGCGAATAATAAAAGTGCGATAAAATAAACTTGCGATAATTAAAAAATACAATAATTAAAAGTGCGATTAAATAACAATAAATAAAAGTGCGATAATTAGAAGTGCAATTAAATATAAAATAAAGGAAATTAAATATGGAATAAAAGAATTATGCTTATTTAAACTTCCGTAATCATGATGTTTGACGTATTGATTTTAGTTTTATGCCCATGGGTTAATTGTCCTTTGTCCTGGATTATTTAATATATCCGTCTGGTTTTTGTCCATAACAGTCCATCAGTCATAAATATAAAGTGCGAGTGTCTTCGTCAAATTATCCTTATACCCGAAGTTAAATATTCCAACTAATTGGGGATTTAATCTGTAACAAGATTTTAATACTTTGTTTAATAATTACACCAGGATGTCGACTGAGTGTAACCCAAGATTTTAATATTTTGTTATCAATTATACCAAGTGTCCTTTGTACATAATTTCACCCCTGTTTTAATTATTCTAGTGGCTATTAATCCATTCCCGTGTCCGGTTAAATGAACGATTATTCGTACATATAAATACCCCGTCCATCGTGTCCGATTGAGTGTATATGGTAATTTATAGGGACGCCCAATTGTAAATCTTTATATTAACATTAACAAACTATCATTTAGTTAAACAAATATAAAGCCCATTAATAGCCCATAGTCTAATTTCCACAAGTGTCGTTCTTTTGTCCAAACCCCAATTATGATACAAAGCCCAATTACCCAATTTTAGTAATTAGCCCAACATCATGATTACTTCGGATTAAATAAGCATAATAATAATTTAGCTACGAGACATTAATATAAAAAAGTTGAACATAACTTACAATGATTAAAAATAGCGTAGCGTTACACGGACAGAATTTCGACTTACACCCTTACAACATTCGCTAACATACCCTTATTATTAGAATTATAATTAAAATTAAAATATAGATTATAAATATATATATATATATTTTACGATATATATAGAGAGATGGATGGATATTTGGTGAATTTTTACGATCAGAATGCGCGAGCTTTATAGGGATTTTCAACTTTTGGGGCTCCGCGACTCGCGGCCCTTTTGGCCTTCAAACTCCGCGACTCGCGGCCCTTTTGGCCTTCAAACTCCGCGAGTCGCGGAGTTTGCAATTACAGCTCACTCTGGTTTGGAGTCTTTCTTGCCGACGGTTTTTATTATTTATTATAATATATAAATAATTATAAGAATTATTTAAATATTATATTATATTTATGTGCATAGTTGACTTGTAATTTTTAGTCCGTTGCGTCGAGCGTTGAGAGTTGACTCTGGTCCCGGTTCCGGATTTTCGAACGTCCTTGCGTACAATTTTATATTTTGTACTTTGCGTTTTGAATCTTGTACTCTTGTAATTTCGAGACGTTTCTTATCAATAATTGGAACCTCTTTGATTGTCTTTTGTACTTTTGAGCTTTTTGGTCGTTTGCGTCTTCAATTCGTCGAATCTGTCTTTTGTCTTTACCTTTTATTATTTAAACGAATATCACTTTTAAATAGAACAATTGCAACTAAAAGCTTGTCTTTCTTGAGGAATAATGCTATGAAATATATGTTCGTTTTTAGCATTATCAAATATTCCCACACTTGAGCGTTGCTTGTCCTCAAGCAATATCGTCTTGAAATACTAGAATCACTTCTTTATTCTTCACACTTTGTACATCAGTGATTTTCTATACGGCGGTATAAACAATGGTAGTAACGATATGGTTTACAGTCCCACATGACTATAAAAATTTAGATCCATTAAGGAAATTAGATCTTTATGAAAACATTTGATCTTTTGAAAATTAAATCTAGTTTTTACCCTAGATAAGTTTTCCGGAATAACCCTTTACCGGTGTTTGCAAAATATTTTTGTGGGTTTGGTGGGTTTCAGATTTGAAAATTTTAGCTCAAAACTTATGGTTTTGTGTCACCCACTTGCTAACCTTGTATTTGGAAAGCAACACGTCCAGTTCACTTGCCCCGTATATTACCTTTCGGTAAACTACCATCCGGTTGTAAAGGAAAGCGTTGAACAAGCAACTGTTAAGGCAATGTCCCCTGACATGCTTTTAATTATGGTCTATAACGTGTCGGACGCAATTACTATCCTTGGTAGGAGCAATAGTAAAGCTCACCCTTATGATTTTTCGGTATGGCACAAGGTCCTGTCTTTGACCACTATGCAACCACCGTTCTTACGGTTGACACCCGATTTAGTTCAGGTGACCTAATGAATTTCAGGTGAATTCCTAGGATTTTACGTTCAATGGTAATGAACGCATTGAAAATAGGGTTTTCAGAAAACAAATCTGTTTGTAATTTTGATCAAAATATTTTCTCGTTCAAGCTCGAGTTTAGATATCATTGAATTCCATGAGTTTGTAATTCTCAATCTTTAAGGTCAATCTCAAGGATTGAGTGATATCAGTCTTAAAAGCTGATTTTTAATCTTTAAGGAGATTATCCTTTCTGGGGATCTGATTCATTAGTCTTATCCAGCTAATTTGCATGGTGCCCCCCATTGTACAAGATAAATCCTTCTCATGGTTAGGATAAATCTGACCACTTGGCGACCCTGTTTAATGCTGAGGTCCATGGATTTCCTGCTGATTTTAGTGATGACTTTTCTAGATTTTTCGTCAACCTACAGCTGGTCTGGACGACAACTTCATGACCTAAATCAAGAAGCGCGTGTCTTTTTTTGGAAGACTTTACTTCCTTTTAATGATGGAATTGATTCATCGTGTAGATCCATCTTTTCTTTTCTTTCATCGGGTAAAACAGTTTAGTTTAGTCCAAAGCAAAAGTATTTTCAGTTATTTGTTACAGATATATGTGACATATGTTTAAGATAACTTGGTAAATATTCTCACACTTGGCTTTTATTTTCCTTTTTATCGTCCTCTATTCCATTTTAAATGAATTTTAACATTTTAGTTTGTTTCTCAATTTATGTCCTTTTCGAGGTAACAATAATTTCGGTGTTAAAACCTAGTTTTATCGTTCATAAATATGTATAAACATGATTTTGAGTTCATTTAATTGAAAATTTTTTAAAAATTTTACTAGAATTGGGTAGTCAGTATATAAGACTAGGGCTGTTCTTTATTATCAGAGAGCACTAGATTCTAATACAACTACTGCTTTACTAGTATTTTTAATGGTAACCAAGTGTATAAAGTAAAAAATTTTAAAATCCGAAAGAATTTAACCCCTTCCCACACTTAAGATCTTGCAATGCCCTCATTTGCAAGAAATCAGTAACAATTTAAATTATTGAGGGTGATTAGTGTGAAAATGATTAAATTTTTACCAAAGTTTCCAAATATATTGGCATTTGTTTGCTGAATGATAAATGGTGCACATCATTTGTTCATTCCGTCTTGTTGTTATTTCACATATATTTTGCATCTTGTCGTCAAAATTAGTTGCTTTTGCTGAACTTAATGCCAGTCTTTGAAAATGCGTTGTTTTACCCTGTTGTGTACATAAGATAAACTGCAAACATATATACATATTTTTGAAGTTTGGTATATTACCCCACATTCAAAAATTATTAAAATCTAAGAATAAAAGTTAGATAATTATAAAAATGATTACAATATTAACAAAAGTATTAAACGCATTTTCAAAAGGTTAAAAGTTTGGTATATTAACGTTTATTATCAAAAGGTTAAAAATAAAAAAAATAAAATAAAAACTGTACAAACATACCTGTGAAATAGATTTCTTAGTTATATGATCTATCCCATTCATAAGATAGTCGGTTTAATTGGTTTTCCATAGCTACATAGGCGTAACCTCGAGCATTCAGTGTCTTTTCTTCTAAACATATGAACGGTCCGTCTCTGCATAAAGTAACAAATTCGGTATTTGAATAGGTTTGATTATTTGAACATTTACCTCCATGTGACCATTTTTCGCATTTGTGACATCTTTCTAGGTGTCGTGCTCTTCCTTTCGCTGCGGATTTTGATTTTCCTTTACCAAATTGTAACTTATTATCTTCGCATCTGGATTCTTTTCTAACTCCGTCCATTCTTTCTCTGATTACTGATACTAATTCACTCGGTAGTATGTCATTATTACGTTTAGTGATCAAAGCGTGTAGCATTAAACCATGGTTTAGTTCACAGGCAGTCTTCATTTCCTAAAAACCTAAAAAAAAAAAAAAAAATTCAGAATGGGGGGAGAAGACTAGTTCTTTAGGGTCTGCTAGGGAAAGACCATTCGGGTTCCATTTTCGAGAATTACACGAAAACAGACAATCTAATTCTAATAGAAATACATATTATCCTTTAAAGACTTGATTCTCCCCACACTTAGTTAGCTGTGGTGTCGAAATTGTGATTAACTTCGTTGTCGACTTCCATCGGACCATGTATGTAATTTTTAACTCTGTGACCATTAACTTTAAATTCAATCCCATTTGAATTTATTAATTCTATCGTTCCGTATGGGAAAACTCTTTTGACTATGAATGGTCCAGACCATCTTGATTTCAATTTTCCAGGAAATAGCTTGAATCGTGAATTGAAAAGAAGAACTCTGTCTCCTTCTTTAAATTCTTTTGAACTTCTGATTCTTTTATCATGCCATTTCTTCGTTCTTTCCTTATAGATTAACGAATTATCGTATGCTTCATGTCTTAATTCTTCTAATTCGTTTAGTTGACTTAATCGTAGACGTCCGGCTTCATGTAAATCAAGATTACATGTCTTCAAAGCCCAAAATGCTTTGTGTTCAATTTCTACTGGAAGATGACATGCTTTTCCATAAATAAGTCTATAAGGTGTAGTTCCAATTGGAGTTTTGTAGGCTGTTCTAAAAGCCCAGAGTGCATCCTCCAATTTAATGGACCATTCCTTTGGATTTGATCCTACGATTCTCTAGAATACGTTTTAAAGCTCGGTTGGTATTTTCAACTTGTCCACTTGTTTGTGGATGATATGCGGTGGAGATTTTATGAGTTACTCCATATCTTTTAAGAACTTTCTCAAGTTAATTATTACAGAAATGAGTACCCCGATCACTTATTAAAGCTTTCGGTGTTCCAAACCTTGCAAAAAGACGTTTTAAAAAGTTGACTACAACTCGTGCATCGTTAGTTGGGAAAGCTTGTGCTTCCGCCCATTTAGATACATAATCAATGGCTACGAGTATATATAGATTATTATGAGATTTTGGAAATGGACCCATAAAGTCAATACCCCAAATGTCAAATACTTCACATACTTGGATGACATTTTGTGGCATTTCATCACGTTGACTTATTTTTCCGGCCCTTTGACAAGCATCACAGGATTTGCAAAGTAGGTGTGCGTCTTTGTAAATTGTAGACCAATAGAATCCAGCATCATAAACTTTTCTTGCTGTTAGTTGAGGCCCATAATGCCCTCCTGTTGGTCCTGTGTGACAATGGTTTAATATTTTACTAGCTTCATCTCCAAATACACATCGGCGTATTTTTCCATCGGGACAACTTTTAAACAGATGTGGATCTTCCCAAAAATAGTGTTTTATATCACTGAAGAATTTCTTTCGTCTTTGGTACGATAATCTTTTTTCAAGGAATCCACAAACTAAGTAGTTTGCATAGTCTGCAAACCATGGGATTTCATTATAATCTATCTTCAATAGATATTCATCAGGAAAGTTGTCTTGTATGGCTGATTCATTTAGAACTTCTAATTCGGGATTTTCAAGACGAGAAAGATGATCAGCGGCGAGATTTTCTGCTCCTCTTTTATCTCGGATTTCAATATCAAATTCTTGTAAGAGTAAGATCCAACGGATTAATCTTGGTTTAGCATCTTGTTTTGAAAATAAGTATCTAAGAGCAGAATGGTCGGTATAGACCACCGTTTTTGCTAGAACGAGATATGATCGAAATTTGTCAAAAGCAAAGACAATAGCAAGGAGTTCTTTTTCAGTAGTTGTATAGTTCGTTTGTGCTCCTTGTAACGTCTTACTAGCATAATATATAGGTTGAAATCGTTTTTCAATCCTTTGTCCTAAAACGGCATCGCACATTAGTTCAAATGGTAGATTCCAATTTGGTGTTATCATGATCGGCGCATTAGTGAGTTTCTCTTTAAGAATATTAAAAGATTTGATACACTCATCTGAAAAGATGAATGGAGCATCCTTTTCTAGGAGTTTATTCATAGGAGTGGCAATTTTAGAAAAATATTTTATGAAACGTCGGTAAAAACCGGCATGCCCTAGAAAACTCCTAACTCCTCTAACATTGGTGGGATGTGGAAGTTTAGCAATTACATCTACTTTAGCTCTATCCACTTCAATTCCTTCTTTTGAAATTTTATGTCCAAGAACGATGCCTTCTTTAACCATGAAATGGCATTTCTCCCAATTAAGTACTAGATTTGATTGTTCGCATCTAATAAGCATTCGTTCAAGATTAACTAGACATGATTCAAATGTATCACCGAAGACTGAAAAGTCATCCATGAATACTTCCATGCATTCTTCTATCATGTCATGAAAAATCGCCATCATACACCTTTGAAAGGTTGCAGGGGCGTTACAAAGTCCAAATGGCATGCGTTTGTAAGCAAAAGTACCATAAGGGCACGTGAATGTGATTTTCTCTTGATCTTCGGGTGCTATTGGAATTTGAAAATATCCAGAAAATCCATCTAGAAAACAATAGTAACTATTTTCGGCTAATCTTTCCAACATTTGATCTATGAAAGGTAAGGGAAAGTGATCTTTTCTGGTGGCGTCATTTAATTTTCTATAATCAATACATACACGCCATCCTGTTACAGTCCTAGTAGGAATAAGCTCATTTTTCTCATTTGTAATGACAGTCATGCCACCCTTCTTAGGCACGCATTGAACTGGGCTTACCCATGGACTATCAGAGATTGGATAAATTAGACCTGCGTCTAGCAGTTTAATAATCTCTTTCTTAACTACATCTTGCATATTAGGATTTAGTCTTCGTTGGCGTTGCACATACGTTTTATGACCTTCTTCCATAAGGATTTTATGTGTGCAATACGAAGGACTTATTCCTTTAATATCATGAATCTTCCATGCAATGGCTGGTTTATGAGCTTTCAACACAGAAATGAGTTGTGATTTCTCATTTTCAGTAAGAGAAGACGATATTATTACAGGTAATTCAGATTCACCATGTAAATAAGCGTATTCCAAATGGTTTGGAAGTGGCTTTAACTCTAATTTCGGTGGTTCTTCTATCGATGATTTATATCGATATCTGTCTTCTTCTTTTAGCATTTGAATTTCTTCTGTTGTTGGTTCATATCCATTAGCTATAAGTGTAGCTAACATTTCAGCTTCATCAATTGGTTCATTACCTTCTCCTAAAGAACATTCTCCTGTTCCTTGTAATTCTGAAAATTCTTCTAATAATTCTGCATGTGCATCTATAGTTTGAATATAATAACATGTATCATCTGCAGATTGTGGTTGTTGCATTGCTCTATCAACTGAAAAGGTAACACTCTCATCCTCTATACTTAGGGTCAATTTCTTACCGAACACGTCTATCATTGCTTTAGCCGTGTTTAAGAATGGTCTTCCTAATATGAAAGGAACTTGAGAATCTTCTTCCATGTCCAAAACAACAAAATCTACTGGAAATACTAAAGTACCAACTTTAACTAGCATGTTCTCCATTATCCCTCTAGGATATTTTATTGATCTATCGGCTAGTTGTATGCTTATTCTGGTTGGTTTCAATTCTCCAAGGTCTAGTTTAGTGTATAGTGAATATGGCATTAAATTTATACTAGCACCTAAGTCTGCCAATGCTTCTATTGAACTAAGACTACCCAGAAAACATGGAATTGTGAAACTTCCTGGATCAGATAGTTTTTCTGGTATCTTATTCAACAGCACTGCTGAACAATTAGCATTCATAGTAACAGCCGAGAGTTCTTCCATTTTCTTTCTATTTGAAATTAGATCTTTCAAGAATTTAGCATATCTAGGCATTCCTGAAATCACATCAATGAAAGGAAGATTTACATTTATCTGTTTAAACATATCCAAGAATTTGGATTGCTCGGCTTCAAGTTTCTCTTTCTTCATTTTACTCGGGTAAGGAAGTGGTGGTTGGTATGGTTTAACATAAGGTTTATCCTTAACTGTGTTATCTTCATTAACCTTTTCAACTACCGGTTCTTTTTCCTTATCTTGATCAGGTTGTGGTTCTTGTGGAGTAGGAATAGTTTCATCAGAAGTTACAGGTATTTTCGGTGGTTTAAGTGTTGTACCACTTCTTGTGGTAATGGCTTTAGCTGTTTCATTCCGGGGGTTAGCATTTGTATCACTAGGTAGACTTCCCAGTTTTCTTTCACCTATTAACCTTGCTAGGTTACTCACTTCTTGTTCTAGATTTTGAATAGAAGCTTGTTGATTTCTAAATGCTTGAGCATTTTGTTCATTAGTTTGTTTTTGAGATGTGAAAAACTGCGTTTGAGTTTCAACTAGCTTCGTCATCATATCTTCTAAATTCGGCTTTTTATCATCGGTTTGTTGTGGTGGCTTGTTTTGAAAATTAGGTCTTTGCTGATTGTAAGTATTATTGGATACTTGTTGATTGCTAGGACCTTGTTGGTTGTTGTATGGAATATTTCGGTTATAATTTTGGTTTTGATTGTAAATCGGTCTTGGCGGTTGATAATTATTCTGATAATTATTTCCAGGCCTTTGGTTTATGTATGAAATATTCTCTCTTTGTTCCATTGTTAATTCAATACTGAGACAATCTTTTGTCAAATGTGGTCCTCCACACTGCTCACAACTAATTCGTATTGAGTGAATATCTTTAGTCATCTTTTCCATTCGTCTCTCCACAGCATCTATCTTTGCGGAAATGGAATCTAAGTCATGGCTAGAATCGGCTCTAGCTGCTTTAGATGATCTAACGATGTCTTTTTCTTGGTGCCACTCATGTGAGTGGGAAGCAGTGTTATCAATAATTTTGTAAGCATCAGTTTCGGTTTTCTTCATAATAGAACCACCAGCTGCTATATCTATGTCTTTCCTTGTAGTGATGTCGCATCCTTGGTAGAATATTTGTACTATTTGACAGGTGTCTAAACCATGTTGCGGACATCCTCTTAACAACTTTTCATATCTTGTCCACGCCTCATATAGAGTTTCATTCGGTTTCTGTGTGAACGTAACAATTTCTGCTTGAAGTCTTACGGCTTTAGATGCCGGAAAAAATTGTTTAAGAAATTTTTCAACTAATACGTCCCATGTATCGATCGCCCCTTCAGGTAACGATTCCAACCAATCTTTGGCTTCTCCCTTTAAAGTCCAGGGAAATAACATGAGATATATCTGTTCATCCTCCACTTCTCGGATTTTAAATAGTGTGCAGATCCTATTAAAGGTACGTAGATGTTCATTTGGATCTTCCTTCGGCGCACCACTAAATTGGCATTGATTAGTCACCATGTGTAGAATTTGTCCTTTGATTTCATAATCTGGCGCATTAATGTCTGGATGAGTAATTGCGTGACCTTGGCCAGTGCGTTTAGCTCTCATTCGGTCTTCCATACTTAAAGGTTCCAGATTCTCCATAATTGAATTTGTTGAATCGGTATCACTAGATGATTCTGATTTAATGGTTCGTTCCTCAACAATCTCTGTTTGAATGATTGGTGGCTCCGGAGGAAAGTTTAGTGGTTCAGGATCTACGAACCGTTCCTGAATATTCTCCGGATTCTCAATTGTGAGGTCGGATTCAAAAAATGGATTATCGGAAATTTGAACTGAAGTACTTGGTCGACTGGATGACGATTCTAAAGAAAAATCAACGGCAGTAATATTTGCTAAATGTCTTGATCTAGTTACAGGTGGTGAACGTACAAAAGGTGGTGAACGTCTTGCTCGGTGCATTCACTGAATATCCTATTAGTTTTTAAAAGGAAAGAAAAATTATAATAAGTTATCCAATCAATAGACTTTTCTGATTTTGCCCACGTTTCGAATAGCCAAAAGATGCAGCAGAGGGGCAGGATTCGTTTGGTCTCAATATAATTGAGGACTGTTTGGCTCCAATAACCCGGTCCACGTACAAATCCAACTATTACTACGAACCAGAAAATTTTGATGTCTATCAATTTAACCACTTAAAATAAATTTTCGTAATTTTAAGAAAATTTAGATAAGAAGTAGAATAAAAATCTATGTCCTAAAACTAGAATAGCGAGAAATAAGAAAGAAAAAGAGTTCGTCGGAAAAAAATTGAAAAAGAAAAATGGTTGAAAAATAAAAGGTGACGGAAAAATAAAAGAAACTTATAGAACTTAAAAATACTTGACTAACCTAACCTTATTACTACAACTAACTTAAAATTATAATCGCAAATTGAAATTACTAATTGGAATGATAATTGGTACATAGTAAAAGGTGTCTAAAAATATTAAAGCTTATAGGAAAAACTATATCCCAAATGAAAATAACTTAAAAAGAAACTAAAACTTAAAAAGGCGTCGCAAAATTCTAAAGTACCTAAATCTTATTCTAAAGAAAAAGCACTTAAGGAATTCTACGGCAAAGCCTAAAAATCTAGAAGTAAAAATAACTATGGCAAAAACTAAGTTTAAAACTAAATATGAGCGAAAAATACAAATATTACGCTAAAACAATTAAAAAGGGACAAAATATAAAAATATACAAAAAGTTGTAAAAAGTACAATTTTTATAAAAATATTATTTTTATATTATTTATTTATTAAAACTATTAATTTTATAATTTAATTAAACTAATTTAATTAAAATATAAATTAAATAAAACTTAAATTAAAATAAAACTAATTATAATAATAATAATAATTAGGGTTAATAATAATTATAATTAATAATAATCCGTAATAAATGCAGTTTAGGGTTTCTGTCGGTGTCAGAGAAACTCCGCGAGTCGCGGTATTTCAAACAGCAAACCCCGCGAGTCGCGGGGTTCAAAAATTCAACTCTGGTACAGTTTGAATTTGACGCGTTTTTCTTTATTTTTTTTTTTCTGTTTTTAATTTTTTCTGTTTATAAAAAAAAATATGTGTATAATAAAAACTTATATTTAAAACTTAAATAAAAATAGAATTACTTTATAATTTTATAAATAAAAATCTTAAAACTAGATTTATATATATTTTTTTTTATATGTTTTTAAATAAAAACAAAATACTTAAATAAAACTTATATAAAAATAAAGAAACTTTATAAAACTTAAATATTTAACAAAATCTTAAAAATACTTATATTTTTGTTTTTCTTTTTATATTAGCGTTGCGCTTCCGGTTTTTAAGAGAGTTCCCCGGCAGCGGCGCCAAAATTACTTGATGTGCAGCGGGGTAGTATATAAAATAGCTTATTTTTAGCAGGAAATACTATTAAATACGATACATTTTTACACAAGATATTTATTTATTTAGAGAATGGATATACTTAAACCTTGCTATAACACTTATAGGCAGTGTACCTAATCGTACAGTAGTGTAGTTTTTAGTAAGTCCGGTTCGTTCCACAGGGAATCTTTTTTAAACAAAGCTCAACGCAATATTAGTTTACTTTTATAGAAATACATATATATATATATATATATAAGTAATATTTATAAAGGGGGGGTTTTTTTACCGTTTAATGACCGGTTTGTCGATTTTAAAACTTTAGTCGCAGTTAAAACCAAATGTAAAATATTAAAAATAAATACAAGACTTAAATTAACGCGTAAAGTAAATAATGATAATGAAATTGCGAATAATAAAAGTGCGATAAAATAAACTTGCGATAATTAAAAATACAATAATTAAAAGTGCGATTAAATAACAATAAATAAAAGTGCGATAATTAGAAGTGAAATTAAATATAAAATAAAGGAAATTAAATATGGAATAAAAGAATTATGCTTATTTAAACTTCCGTAATCATGATGTTTGACGTATTGATTTTAGTTTTATGCCCATGGGTTAATTGTCCTTTGTCCTGGATTATTTAATATATCCGTCTGGTTTTTGTCCATAACAGTCCATCAGTCATAAATATAAAGTGCGAGTGTCTTCGTCAAATTATCCTTATACCCGAAGTTAAATATTCCAACTAATTGGGGATTTAAACTGTAACAAGATTTTAATACTTTGTTTAATAATTACACCAGGATGTCGACTGAGTGTAACCCAAGGTTTTAATATTTTGTTATCAATTATACCAAGTGTCCTTTGTACATAATTTCACCCCTGTTTTAATTATTCTAGTGGCTATTAATCCATTCCCGTGTCCGGTTAAATGAACGATTATTCGTACATATAAATACCCCGCCCATCGTGTCCGATTGAGTGTATATGGTAATTTATAGGGACGCCCAATTGTAAATCTTTATATTAACATTAACAAACTATCATTTAGTTAAACAAATATAAAGCTCATTAATAGCCCATAGTCTAATTTCCACAAGTGTCGTTCTTTTGTCCAAACCCCAATTATGATACAAAGCCCAATTACCCAATTTTAGTAATTAGCCCAACATCATGATTACTTCGGATTAAATAAGCATAATAATAACTTAGCTACGAGACATTAATATAAAAAGGTTGAACATAACTTACAATGATTAAAAATAGCGTAGCGTTACACGGACAGAATTTCGACTTACACCCTTACAACATTCGCTAACATACCCTTATTATTAGAATTATAATTAAAATTAAAATATAGATTATAAATATATATATATATATTTTACGATATAGATAGAGAGATGGATGGATATTTGGTGAATTTTTACGATCAGAATGCGCGAGCTTTATAGGGATTTTCGACTTTTGGGGCTCCGCGACTCGCGGCCCTTTTGGCCTTCAAACTCCGCGACTCGCTGTCCTTTTGGCCTTCAAACTCCGCGAGTCGCGGAGTTTGAAATTACAGCTCACTCTGGTTTGGAGTCTTTCTTGCCGACGGTTTTTATTATTTATTATAATATATAAATAATTATAAGAATTATTTAAATATTATATTATATTTATGTGCATAGTTGACTTGTAATTTTTAGTCCGTTGCGTCGAGCGTTGAGAGTTGACTCTGGTCCCGGTTCCGGATTTTCGAACGTCCTTGCGTACAATTTTATATTTTGTACTTTGCGTTTTGAATCTTGTACTCTTGTAATTTCGAGACGTTTCTTATCAATAATTGGAACCTCTTTGATTGTCTTTTGTACTTTTGAGCTTTTTGGTCGTTTGTGTCTTCAATTCGTCGAATCTGTCTTTTGTCTTCACCTTTTATTATTTAAACGAATATCACTTTTAAATAGAACAATTGCAACTAAAAGCTTGTCTTTCTTGAGGAATAATGCTATGAAATATATGTTCGTTTTTAGCATTATCAGCAACGAACGAAGGTGATTGCTTATGCGTCTAGACAATTGAAGATTCACGAGCAAAATAATACGACGCATGATTTGGAATTAGGCGCGGTTGTTTTTGCATTAAAGACTTGGAGGCACTACTTATATGGGGTCAAAAGTATTATATATACCGACCACAAAAGTCTTCAACACATATTTAATCAGAAACAACTGAATATGAGGCAGCGTAGGTGGATTGAATTGTTGAATGATTACGACTTTGAGATTCGTTACCACCCGGGGAAGGCAAATGTGGTAGCCGACGCCTTGAGCAGGAAGGACAGAGAACCCATTCGAGTAAAATCTATGAATATAATGATTCACAATAACCTTACTACTCAAATAAAGGAGCGCAACAAGGAGTTTTAAAAGAGGGAAATTTAAATGATGAAATACCCAAAGGATCGAAGAAGCATCTTAATATTCGGGAAGACGGAACCCGGTATAGGGCTGAAAGGATTTGGGTACCAAAATTTAGAGATATGAGAGAAATGGTACTTAGAGAAGCTCATAAAACCAGATACTCAATACATCCTGGAACGGGGAAGATGTACAAGGATCTTAAGAAACATTTTTGGTGGCCAGGTATGAAAGCCGATATTGCTAAATATGTAGGAGAATGTTTGACATGTTCTAAGGTCAAAGCTGAACATCAGAAACCATCAGGTCTACTACAACAACCTGAAATCCCGGAATGGAAATGGGAAAATATTACCATGGATTTCATTACTAAATTGCCAAGGAATACAAGTGGTTATGATACTATTTGGGTAATAGTTGATCGTCTCACCAAGTCAGCACACTTCCTGTCAATAAGAGAAGATGACAAGATGGAGAAGTTAGTACGACTGTATTTGAAGGAAGTCGTCTCCAGACATGGAATACCAATCTCTATTATCTCTGATAGGGATGGCAGATTTATTTCAAGATTCTGGCAGACATTACAGCAAGCATTGGGAACTCGTCTAGACATGAGTACTGCCTATCATCCACAAACTGATGGGCAGAGAGAAAGGACGATACAAACGCTTAAAGACATGCTACGAGCTTGTGTTATTGATTTCGGAAACAGTTGGGATCGACATCTACCGTTAGCAGAATTTTTCTACAACAACAGCTACCATTCAAGTATTGAGATAGCGCCGTTTGAAGCACTTTATGGTAGAAAGTGCAGGTCTCCGATTTGTTGGAGTGAAGTGGGGGATAGACAGATTACGGGTCCGGAGATAATACAAGAAACTACCGAGAAAATCATCCAAATTCAACAAAGATTGAAAACCGCCCAGAGTCGACAAAAGAGCTACGCGGACAGTAAAAGAAAAGATATAGAGTTTGAAATTGGAGAAATGGTCATGCTTAAGGTTTCACCTTGGAAAGGCGTTGTTCGATTTGGTAAACGGGGGAAACTAAATCCAAGGTACATTGGACCATTCAAGATTATAGATCGTGTCGGACCAGTAGCTTACCAACTGGAGCTACCTCAATAACTCGCGGATGTACATAACACTTTCCACGTCTCAAATTTGAAAAAATGTTTTGCTAAAGAAGATCTCACTATTCCGTTGGACGAAATCCAAATCAATGAAAAACTTCAATTCATTGAAGAACCCGTCGAAATAATGGATCGTGAGGTTAAGAGACTTAAACAAAACAAGATACCGATTGTTAAGATTCGATGGAATGCTCGTAGAGGACCCGAGTTCACCCGCATTTATTTCCAGAAGATATGTCAACACCTCCAACTGCTTAAAATTTCGGGACGAAATTTATTTAACGGGTAGGTACTGTAGTGACACGAACTTTTCCATGTTTATATATATATTAAATGAAATTGTTATTTACATGATTAAGTGTTTCTAACATGTTAAGCAATCAAACTTGTTAAGACTTGATTAATTGAAATAGGTTTCATATAGACAATTGACCACCCAAGTTGACCGGTGATTCACGAACGTTAAAACTTGTAAAAACTATACGATGACATATATATGGTTATATATATAGTTAACATGATTTTATTATAAGTATGTATCTCATTAGGTATTTTAACAATGAGTTATATACATAAAAATGAGACTATTAATTTAAGAAACTCGAAAACGATATATATAACGATTATCGTTATAACAACGTCTTACTAGGTACATATGAATCATATTAAGATATTAATACACTTGGTTAATTATGTTAAATGATAATTAAATATATTATTAAGTGTATTAACAATGAAATACATATGTAAAAATAAGACTACTAACTTAATGATTTCGAAACGAGACATATATGTAACGATTATCGTTGTAACGACATTTAACTGTATATATATCATAATAAGATATATTATATATCATAATATCATGATAATATAACAATTTAACATCTCATTTGTTATAATAAATAATGGGTTAACAACATTCAACAAGATCGTTAACCTAAAGGTTTTAAAACAACATTTACATGTAACGACTAACGATGACTTAACGACTCAGTTAAAATGTATATACATGTAGTGTTTTAATATGTATTCATACACTTTTGAAAGACTTCAAGACACTTATCAAAATACTTCTACTTAACAAAAATGCTTACAATTACATCCTCGTTCAGTTACATCAATAATTCTACTCGTATACACCCGTATTCGTACTCGTACAATACACAGCTTTTAGATGTATGTACTATTGGTATATACACTCTAATGATCAGCTATTAGCAGCCTATGTGAGTCACCTAAAACATGTGGGAACCATCATTTGGCAACTAGCATGAAATATCTCATAAAATTACAAAAATATGAGTAATCATTCATGACTTATTTACATGAAAACAAAATTACATATCCTTTATATCTAATCCATACACCAACGACCAAAAACACCTACAAACACTTTCATTCTTAAATTTTCTTCATCTAATTGATCTCTCTCAAGTTCTATCTTCAAGTTCTAAGTGTTCTTCATAAATTCCAAAAGTTCTAGTTTCATAAAATCAAGAATACTTCCAAGATTGCAAGGTTACTTCCAAGTTTTCTAAATCCATTCCAAGTAATCATCCAACATCAAGAAACCTTTGTTACTTATAGTAGGTTATCTTTCTAATACAAGGTAATAATCATATTCAAACTTTAATTCAATTTCTATAACTATAACAATCTTATTTCGAGTGGAAATCTTACTTGAAATTGTTTTCTTGTCATGATTCTGCTTCAAGAACTTTCAAGCCATCCAAGGATCCTTTGAAGCTAGATCTATTTTTCTCATTTCCAGTAGGTTTATCCAAGGAACTTGAGGTAGTAATGATGTTCATAACATCATTCGATTCATACATATAAAGCTATCTTATTCGAAGGTTTAAACTTGTAATCACTATAACATTGTTTAGTTAATTCTAAACTTGTTCGCAAATAAAAGTTAATCCTTCTAACTTGACTTTTAAAATCAACTAAACACATGTTATACATCTATATGATATGCTAACTTAATGATTTAAAACCTGGAAACACGAAAAACACCGTAAAACCGGATTTACGCCGTCGTAGTAACACCGCGGGCTGTTTTGGGTTAGTTAAGTAAAAACTATGATAAACTTTGATTTAAAAGTTGTTATTCTGAGAAAATGATTTTTATTATGAACATGAAACTATATCCAAAAATTATGGTTAAACTCAAAGTGGAAGTATGTTTTCTAAAATGGTCATCTAGACGACGTTCTTTCGACTGAAATGACTACCTTTACAAAAACGACTTGTAACTTATTTTTCTGACTATAAACCTATACTTTTTCTATTCAGATTCATAAAATAGAGTTCAATATGAAACCATAGCAATTTGATTCACTCAAAACGGATTTACAATGAAGAAGTTATGGGTAAAACAAGATTGGATAATTTTTCTCATTTTAGCTACGTGAAAATTGGTAACAAATCTATTCCAACCATAACTTAATCAACTTGTATTGTATATTATGTAATCTTGAGATACCATAGACACGTATACAATGTTTCGACCTATCATGTCGACACATCTATATATATTTCGGAACAACCATAGACACTCTATATGTGAATGTTGGAGTTAGCTATACAGGGTTGAGGTTGATTCCAAAATATATATAGTTTGAGTTGTGATCAATACTGAGATACGTATACACTGGGTCGTGGATTGATTCAAGATAATATTTATCGATTTATTTCTGTACATCTAACTGTGGACAACTAGTTGTAGGTTACTAACGAGGACAGCTGACTTAATAAACTTAAAACATCAAAATATATTAAAAGTGTTGTAAATATATTTTGAACATACTTTGATATATATGTATATATTGTTATAGGTTCGTGAATCAACCAGTGGCCAAGTCTTACTTCCCGACGAAGTAAAAATCTGTGAAAGTGAGTTATAGTTCCATTTTTAAAATCTAATATTTTTGGGATGAGAATACATGCAGGTTTTATAAATGATTTACAAAATAGACACAAGTACGTGAAACTACATTCTATGGTTGAATTATCGAAATCGAATATGCCCCTTTTTATTAAGTCTGGTAATCTAAGAATTAGGGAACAGACACCCTAATTGACGCGAATCCTAAAGATAGATCTATTGGGCCTAACAAACCCCATCCAAAGTACCGGATGCTTTAGTACTTCGAAATTTATATCATATCCGAAGGGTGTCCCGGAATGATGGGGATATTCTTATATATGCATCTTGTTAATGTCGGTTACCAGGTGTTCACCATATGAATAATTTTTATCTCTATGTATGGGATGTGTATTGAAATATGAAATCTTGTGCTCTATTGTTACGATTTGATATATATAGGTTAAACCTATAACTCACCAACATTTTTGTTGACGTTTAAAGCATGTTTATTCTCAGGTGAATACTAAGAGCTTCCGCTGTTGCATACTAAAATAAGGACAAGATTTGGAGTCCATGTTTGTATGATATTGTGTAAAAACTGCATTCAAGAAACTGATTTCGATGTAACATATTTGTATTGTAAACCATTATGTAATGGTCGTGTGTAAACAGGATATTTTAGATTATCATTTAATCTACGTAAAGCTTTTTAAACCTTTATTTATGAAATAAAGATTATGGTTTGTTTTAAAAATGAATGCAGTCTTTGAAAAACGTCTCATATAGAGGTCAAAACCTCGCAACGAAATCAATTAATATGGAACGTTTTTAATCAATAAGAACGGGACATTTCAAAAAGCTGTAAATAGATGGCATAACAGGAGGCTGTAGGAGGTGGCGAATGCAGGCTGAATGAGGGGATGTTTTGAGGGTTAAAGTCGACTGAAAAGAGGCTGTGATGGAGGGTTGTTTAGTCGACAAAAAGAAGAAGGGAAAAGGCTGCAGAAACAGTCGACAATTGCAACAATGTGAGGGATTTTTGGAGTTTAATTGTGGTGCCATTTAGGGAAAACATGAGGCTTTAAATAGGGATGAACAAGTGTTGGATTCATGCTAGGATTCTTGGTGATCAAGGACTTGTATTTGGATTTAACTAGGATTGTGGATTACTTAGTGATCAAGCTTATTTCCTTTTTTTTTTTTTTTTTTTTATCCTAGCCGATTCTATTAATAATTATATTTGTTTTATATTTTTTTTAAAACGGCATTATTAATTCATTTATGTATTTTATATATATATATATATATATATATATATATATATATATATATATATATATATATATATATATATATATATATATTTATTATTATTAAGGTTACATTTATTTGAAATATATTTTATTAAATCATATAATTATTAGTCCATGTCTATTATAAAATTTTACTGAATTCATATAAATTCTTATTAGTTTAATTTATATAATGTCATAATTTATTTAATACATATAGTTTATTTATTAATTTAATATTAGGGTTAGGGTTTAAGATTAACAAATTCAAGTATTAATTAAGATCATTAATTATGAACGGATAAAAACCCTTACTCAAATACACAAAACAACCTGGTGAAACTCTAAGGGCATTTTAGTCACTTCAGAAAAGAAAAATAAGGGTTGTTATAAATATCATAAAGTGAAGATAAATAATGGTAATTTTTTAATTTGAGTGAGTGAAAATGTTTTGATTTATGTGGTAAACTATGAATGGATTGGGTATAAAAAGAGTAAATAATATTAAATATATCCGTATTAAATTGTGATTGGTTGATACATAATGAAACACCAATTCTTTCTCCATTGCTCAACTAACTAACGCCTACAAATGTCACCGATGACGCCGCATTAGCTGCGTCAACCGGCATCACCATCGAACATGTCACCGTCACCCTAGCCGGTGACGCTGCGTTGTGTATAGTCTAACGGTCAACACGCATTACCGCTTCCATCCCCCGAATATAAGGGAGCAACGCTATATTACTTAGAGGCAGTAATGGTAATTAATCCCTCTTATTATATTATTATTTGAATTTAATTCATCATAGAATTTCTATAAATATTTCAACATTACTAATTAAAAACTTTATATTACATAATGTAATTTGTAATAACTATAAAATCCAACTAAAAACACACACATTACCTCCAACGGATCAAACACGCACTTACATAGATATGCCAACATCATAAATGTATACGAACACGTTTAGGGGTCTTCGACAGTGTAAAGGGTCACTTACATAGATATGCCAACACCATAAATGTATACGAACACATTTAGGGGTCTTCGACAGTATAAAGGGTGCAACCCAACATTGTTTGAAATTTTGAAGGGGCTCAAAAATTTGAAAAAAAAATGTATTTATTTATATAGAGTAGTGGAATAGTATTTAAAAAATGTTTTATATTATAATATAATTAGCTGGTTTACAGATTATGAGTTTTATAAAAATTAGTTTATTATTGTATTGTTTAGTCGTAAGTACTAGATAACTCAAACTCAAGTCAACAAGTCTTATTAGTTTTAATTTTCATCCCAACATAATAAGGGCTCATTTTTATGTCAACTGGTTCTTCAAAATTGACGATACGGCTGACTGGCCCTGTTAGTTATGTGGTTGATTTAGTATGGAAAACCGTGGACCAATTCATAAGAAGATAACAAAACCTTGGACCAATCAATAAGAAATAACCAAACCTCGGCACAATTTTTATTTCCACGCATTCTAGCATAATTTTTAAACCTAAACTCTCCTTTCCTTAACCGGCCCACACAAAAAAGATTAGCTTTCTTAATATACCGATTGATCAGATTAAAACCATTATCTCATTTATATAGCAAAAAAGACAATCCAAAACGTGGCCGTATCCTGACATAGATCAATTAAAAGGGATTTGCTAGAGATATATATTTGACCATTGTTAGCCCATTAACCATTAATTTTGTATTGGGCTGAGTCCGTTTAATAGTTAACCTAATTTAGCCTCTATTAATATTGTTTGGATGTAAACTTATCATTCATGGAAAAGATACCAACCAATATAAATAGAGGCTAAAGTAAGTTAACTATCTAACGGACTCAACCCAATACAAAACCAATGGGTAACGGCTAACAATGGTCAAATATATAACTCACAATGTTACAGTATTATACTCCGTAGTGAATTATAGATTATAATATATAAATATAAATATACAAATAACAATAACAGTACATTCAAAAACTGGTACAAAGATACTCATGATTGTAGCAGCTCTTTATCATCACCCCTTATCCTGTACAAAAACCAGCCAGATTACACATACACCGGATACATGAAACTTCAGCAAAATCTTGAAACATTCTTTGATTGATCAGGTTTATATCATACTCTTTTTGATCGTTTGGCGTCGGAAGTCAACGAAGGTGCTATCGGAAACTCGATTAAAACAACGAAAGAAGCCCTCTCGGCCTCCCTAAGATACTGTACGGTTCCGTTCATGATCTTAACGAGCTTCTGACTTATGTAAAGGCCAAGACCTTCTCTCGAAACACTTCGGCTCGTGTGAAACATATCTTGAACCAACTTCTCAGGTATCCCTGGTGCCGGATGGGTAATTCTGTCATTTCACAACAACTATTTGTGTCAACATAAAATATCAAAAGTTTCACTTGTGTATATATAATATGTACAACGGAGGAACATAGTGCAACCCAAGGGGGTATCCGCCCCAGCTGAAACTAAAAAAAATAAAAAAAAATTTACACTCATTTTTTTTTACGAGTAATAAGTAAGGTTTATTTAGTGTTTACCCCCTTTCACTAGTTACGCCCCATCTGTTCTCGGGTTCAAGTTCCGCCACTGAATATGAAGTTGTATTATAAATGATGTAGGGTGGTAAAGTGTCTGCTGTTCCAAAAATGTGATAATAATATGTAGTTGTGTAAGTTGATCGGCGATATTACAGATTAGGACCGTCACCTGAATTCAAGATGTGCAACTTGTATTTTCGCTCCTATGCGTTCTATTGTGTGAGTCACTCGAAATAAAACCGAAGACCCTTCGAATTCGGGGGTGAAGTTGAGAGCGGTTGATAAGAAGTCCGAAAGGACTTGTTGAAACCGCAAATTGTCACCGAATACGGATAAAGACGAAACTTGTTCGGATGCTTCATAATTGACTTCCACTCCCCGTTCACGGCTTACACTCATGACTTGGTTCAAAATGACCTCCAAAGACTCCCCGAGCTTAAATTCCGAACATTTCATTTCCAAATAACTGAAATACATCATATTCGCGTAAAGTAGTTATGTAACGCAGACTAATATAAAATTGACAAAATGTGAAATTTTTTATATGAAAATAAAAAAAGTATAAGATAGTTTATGAAAGAAAAAGAACTCCCTTAAAGTAGGTCAAATGAATAATGTAGTAAAATACTCCCATTTTACTCTTGTATAATCAGTTTTGTTGGACCTGTTATGCAGACAGGGGCCGATGGGGGCAACTGCCCCCACTAAATATTGAGTAACTAATGGAATTTGTAGCCCTCTGAGTTACGCACGTTTGGTCTAATAAATCAACTAAATCGGAGTCAGTATGAAGAAGAAACGATCAAAATGGTGAAGGCTCGCACAATTTGCAATTATCATCAGTTTACTTATATTTTCCGTATCTATCAATCATTTTTCAACTAAAATTCGGTTTTAAACTAAATACATATCGTTAAGTTCAAGATATTAACTTAGATGATCTAAATAAGGATCGATATTGTCATCTATATTACTATATATATGTATAAAATGTGTACATATAAATTTTTCACCCCCTAAAACTTAAGTTCAAGTTTCGCCACGGTATGCAGCTGGTATATAGATCCATAATCAAAACAGAACTGATTAAATTTCAAATCACAGTAACTAGAAAAACATAATCAATACAGAACTGATTAAATTTCAAATCAAATCGAAACGAAAATTCAGACACCCAAAAAACAAAATAAGAATAAGATATATGATAAGATCAGCTAGAAAAACATACCACTGTTCGATGCTTTCTATATCGGTATCATCAACAATTTGTGCTAATTGTTCTCGACATAGGTGAGTGTTACGCACAACATGTCTCTGTTCTTCACATAATTCTGTTGCTTCCAACAAATCCTCAATACATTTGATTCCGTTTAAACCACTTTTAAGCTCATGGCGCAAGTAAGACACTTTCGTAAGGCTATTTAAAGCAGCTTGCTCAGACATTTTCTGCACGAACATCGCATGTTGAAGCTCGGGGCTCGTTACATGTAAAAAACACAAAACTCCTGTAATTTTACCGTCTCCATCAACCCTTTTGTTAGCAGAAAGTAACGCCTCCACGTACTTACCGTTTTGGTCAAAAAAACCAAACGATGATTTATCTGCATCCAACCCTGAAATCACCTGATTTAGTAATATTTTAAGTCGGGTCAAAGTATCTTCTTTGACCCGACAACCGTAACTACCGACGGTAAAAACTTCTCCGAGAAGCATTCGATTGTTGGCTTCTTCTCTCTTCAAACCAGTTAATTTAGCCATGGCATCATTCCATTCGAGACATTTACCGTACTCATCCATCATGAAAATTGGAGGAATAAGTGCGCATGGGCTACGTACGATACTAGTATAATCACCTTTGACTTTCGTGTATTTGTCTGTGATTAACTTTTGAGCTGTTAAATCTTGTCCGACAAAGCATACCCCTACGATCGTTTCACTCAGATCACGGCTACAACAAGCGTTCGTAACAAGGGTAATGTTGTCATTTTTTTCTTGATTACCAAAACATTTTAGGTTAATGACAACATTTTTCTCCTCATTACCTGCCATTGAATAACATACATCAGGTATAACAACAAAACAACAGTAGAAAATAGAGGTGGCAATTCTGACCCATTTGCTTATGAATGGGCAGAACTGGATTATGTTCCATCTCCAACGGGCAAATGGGTTCAAAGTGTTCAAAGATGTTATCTTAAAGAATAAAACCTCTCAAAACTATTCTACATTATGGATTAAATTATTTTCAGAATTTTTAAAACGATATAATCATATAATCCTTTAAATAAATATCACTTCAAAAATATAGAATTAAATCTAAAACTTATGGATAAAAAGTCTTCGGCTCAACCCAGATTAACGTGACCCATTTCACCCCATTCCAAAACTAACAATATAAACCTGTTGCTCAACCCCCAACCTGCCCGTCTCGACACCTTTACTAAAAACTGTTAACAAATGTGCGAAAAGCTTACCTTGTAAAGCAGAAGAGAGCATAACTTTGACTTCATCAACTGAGTCAACAACAACCAAATCAACTAACGGAACACCAATCGCTTGATCCAACGGCAGCCCAGTAATCTCGCCTATTTTATCATTCCATCCACTAATATTCCCATTACCATCAACTGCAAATATCGGAACTGAAGCAGTCTCGATAAGTCGAACCATTTCACTAGCCACAACACGCAGTTCATCAACCCGTTGTATACTTGTATCTATAGCAGGAACAATCACCATCTTTTTATCACCATCATCATCATCACCCATCATCATCTTATCATCGTCATCTTGCAAAGACCCTCTAAGTATCAACTGTAATGAATGAATTGCATCCATTTCAACATCTTCCCATGGTGAACTTCGATTCTTAACCACCTCCAAAAACGCCTTGAATGATGACCGTGGATGCATTCTTCTGCCATCGTCTTTTTCATCCGGGTCATGTTTGGCCCCACCCCATTTCACTTCCTTTGCAGTGTGGGACCGAAACCAAAAAAGGAAATCTTTTGACGTAATCTTGACAGCTGCCATTCCACAAACGGCTTTTCCTAAAACCGTTGCGTTTGGATAACCAGCATCCATGAGACTATCCGTGCTTAAACCCGTGGACCCTACGTGTTCTTCCACAAGCCAATTTGCTATATCTTTGATTTGTGATTCGGTTGGTGTGACTCCAAGCAACCATAACTTTTTTTGGTAGTATAACGCAGCCCCATCACACGTAACAAGATCCATTACATTAGGCGATTGAGTCATTATTCCAGTAGGTGCATCTCTCAGAAGCATATCACAAAGCACCGTCTGCGTTTTCAAGATGTGTTTTTCTCGCAGTTGACCGGTCAACTCTACTTCTTTATTTATCTGAACACTAAAAACTTGAATCAGAAACTCACAGGCGTATCTCAAAGGAAACGGCACAAAACGAGGACTTGAGTGATGGCAAACAACTAAACCCCATAATCTTTTCCCCTTTTGCTTTTGTTGCTGATTAAACCCGCTTTCAGACTCGTCACCATCATTATCATCATCGTCGTCACCATCGTTGATCGTAACAGACATCACAAGAGATGCAATTGACCCCATGTTTGCCATGTACTGAGCATGACATCCATGTGGCGCTCTCAAAGCAGATCCTGAAAGATTCAACGGCTGAGATAAGTTCGTTGATTGGATCACTTTCACAGAATGAGCATTACAATCACAAATCATCCTAACTTTATTCTTGATAAATAGGAATCTCGAAGCTTGCGGGATATCAGTTGCAGGGTAATGTAAGCCAAGATATGGCTCGAGATCAGGCTTTCGACACTCTGCAATAACTTCACCATGTTCATCTTCATGAAATTTATAAACCATAACACGATCATACCCGGTTAACTCACTAACTTCCTTAACCAATACATCACACAATCTAGAAATATTCCCACTTTGTAAAGATTGTAATCTAGAAATCGATTTTGCAGCAAGCTTATAAGACTTTAATGCTCCAGCAGCTGTTACAGGCACATCAGCTGGATTCACAGGCTCCAAATCTATAATCAACCCTACATCATTTCTATGTAAAATGGCGTAAAACGGTTTACCTGAACTCTTACAATGAACTAATATAGGATTTAACAGATTAACCTCTGGGAAATTAACTGCTTTTTGAAGAGCAGATGCACTTGATGATCGAAAAAGGGTTCGAATATCAGTTCCAAATGTTAAAGCTTCTTGTTGTTCGATACTTGGGACTGCGTGTGGAGCTAAATTGAGCATCTCGAGTGCATTTTCGCTGTAAGCTAACACACATAAACTCTGATCATCAATAGCGAGCATACAACCAAAAGGCTGAATTTGACTACCTCTTTGCATTTTTTGCAAATAAGCTGATACAACTGATGAAGGAACATTGCTAGTTGAAGTTGATGCATTTACATCAACAGAAGTTGAGTAATCAAATTGTCTTTCAGAATCTTCAAAATCACCATGAAGTTTAGCATCAATTGGGGTCTGTATAACCACTCTTGCACCATGTCTCAATCTTGAAGAACTGCTTCTTGAACAATGAGTTCTGCTAGTTGATTTTGATGACATTTTTCACAGTTTTGTATCAATCAAGAATTCAAGAGATCCCTTGAATCTAATCACACCATAGGAATTGGAATTGTAGGAAAGCTTGAAACTTTAAACCTAATAATACAAGAACAAATAAAAAGATTAGAACCCCATTTGGAATCAAATAGTATATATCAAATTCATGGTAAAGAGATTAAAGATACCCATATAAAAGATCAAGAATAATAACAGCTCACCTCAAGATTAGATTCTTTCAAGAGAAAGCTTGCACCTTTAAGCACAAAACGAGATAAGGGTCAACATAGAATTATATTCTCTCTTAAAAAATAAAATTTTGATTAAGTTTCTCTCTTTAATTCCACCATGGAGAACACTCAAACCCAAAATTTCAGAGACCCATTACTTATAATCAGGAAAAGTTGCAAATTCAAACAAAAAAAAGAACCCAAGAATAAAGTTATAAACTTTTGATATAATAGCCTTTGATTTGATATTGAAATTGATGATACTGATAATGATATGAACAAGAAAAATACTGTAATATAATTTAGAAACTCCACTCAAAACCCATAATTTTCAGAAGACCCATTACTTACTACCAGCAAGAGATCACAAATTTTAAAGTAAAAACAAAAACTTGAAAAATAAAATTCGAAGAAAATAAATTTCTCAAGTTCAGTGATACTAATATATTTTAAATAAAAAATATATTTTAGGAAAGGATGATGGGACCACCAACTTGACCCACGTAAATTTGCAAGGTTTATGATCAGCTTCACGTGAATTCAGTACCGACTTTGGTTGTTTAACATTATTTATTATCCTTTTTTGGGGATTTGGCGAAAAAATTTAGTCCGGTTGGGTGGAATAATCGTGCAGCAAGACCAGTGGCTATAGTTAGTTAAACAAGCTCGTTATTTTTTTTAAACAAGAAATGAGATGAGATGTATACAAATTAAACGCTCCTTAACAAGGCGTTAAGAGAGAAAATTACAACAGATTTTTAAGTCATGAGTTCTAATTAAAAACTACATGACCTCTATTTCTAAGCCAACGAAAAAAATACAATTGAATGACATCAAATAAACTACATCTACAAACTACAATATCGTTGAATGCAGTTTCTGAATTGCCATAAAGTCCAAAAGAGAGTGATGATTATCATTAGCACACGAGTCTTGGTCGATGTAGTAAACAAGCTCGTTATGCCTATGTGACGATCTATAACATTATAAGCGCGGACTTCTTAGATCATTTCTAACCCTAGCGATAATGTATAGTCAAATACTTCCTCCGTCTCATATTAATAGTTTCAAGACAAAAAACACATAATTTAAAGAAATGTCATAAAAGTAATGTACTTTCTGTTTACTTTTCAGTTTTACCATTACCTTTTCTTTCTCTTTTAATCATATTCACATACATTAAGGGTATATTATAACTTAAGCTTCTTATTTTTATTTTTTATTTATAGATGAATTCAATATAATTATAATTATAATTATAATAATTATAATTATAATAGTTATATTAGTATATTATTTGATGATTTCACAAGTGCATTCAAACGATACAAAATAAGTATTTCTTGTTGATATTTTTTCAATTCATACTTATAAAATGAATTTTCCCAACTACAAGTCTTAAAACTATCGTTAACATATTAAAAAAAAAACTTGTAAACTTCATAACCATCTTACACAAGTGAAAATAAACTACCATGTACAAACTTATTAAAGCACATTAAAGAGAAGAGGACCGTAAAAGTTGTCATTAGCATAAAATATTTAATTAATAAATTGTTTATTATATGGTTATATATGCTATACTATATTTTATATTGGTGTATACACACGGTCATTATTTCAAACGTACAAAATTATATTATTTAATAATGTTAAAACATTAATTGCAAAATCCATTTGATATTTTTAAATAGCATGTTTTGTATTTTTGAAATAATGAGTGTTTTTATACATGGGCCTAAAATACAAGGAGTATTATAACATATATTAATAATTTGTATAATAACAATATTTTAATTAAAATAATAATATAATATTATCATATTATCTAACAGACAAAAGTTATCAATAGTAATTAGGGACATTTTCGTCCCTTCACCGTTTTTTTACTTTTAACTAAATTTCATTACACCAACAAAATCCCCCACATTTTTTCACAAATTCAAATCGACCCCTCAAACTGGGGGTAAAGTGTCAAATAATCATTTGACAAAAGTTATGAATAGTAACTAGAGGCATTTTCGTCCTTTCACTTTTTTTTTTTACTTTTAACTAAATTTCATTACACCAACAAAGCCCCCACACTTTTTTCACAAATTCAAATCGACCCCCCACTCAGGGGGGTAAAATGTCAAATAACCATTTTCATATAAAAAAAAATCTTTAATAAACTCTACCCAAATATTCAACGGGTCATATATTCTCGCTCGCAACGAGTTAAATTTTTCCGACACCATCGTTAAACTCGAAATAATTTTAGGAACACAATGTCACTAACTATACGCAAAACGGACGCTTTTTAAAAAACGCTAAATATTTGGGGTAGTTACATACACGTTGATTTTGCGTTAAATTTTCAAAAGTCGACAATTTCATAACGAAACGCGGAGATACACATATATGGTTAATTTAAAATAACATTAAATCTTTCACGGGTTATATCTTTTAGTTCGACTCGAGTTGCGCTTCAATGGCATCATCGTTAGGCACGAAATAATTTTACAAACTAAACGCAATAAAATACATTGAAAACCGAACCCCCGGCATGAAGCGAGGGTTCGAAAACTAGTTTGTACTAAATATTTTTCCAATGTTTTAATTTACTTCATTTGTTGTTTGTCATAGGTGACCAGATTAACAGTCGGAACTAATTATAATGCGTCAGAGTAAAAATACTCATTATTTTCATGAAACTTAAAACTACTGAGTATTATTTTTGTTTGATACATTAACCCTTATATACTAAATTTAACCCTTATATACTAAATGTGGTGGGAATCTTTGTAGTTTCAATTATATCGAATTGTAGTTTTGAGTTTACATTCGCATTACAAACGGCCCCTCAACTTCGGCTATATTTACACAACAACCCCTCAAGTTTACCCTTTCGCAGGGGTTAAAAGTGTAAATATATAATTTTATTAAAATAAAAGAAACTAATTCCACCCGAATTTATAACAGGCCCGGTACTGTAGTGACCCGAACTTTTCCATGATTATTTCATGATTATATATTAAATGAAAACTATATTTGCATGATTAAATGTTTCCAACATGTTAAGCAATCAAACTTGTTAAGACTTGATTATTTGAAATGAGTTTCATGTAGACAATTGACCACCCAAGTTGACCAGCGATTCACGAACGTTAAAACTTGTAAAAACGACATGATGATATATATATATATGGACATATATATGGTTAACATGAGATTATGATAAGTATGTATCTCAATAAGTATATTAACAATGTATGATATACATAAAAAAAAAATGAGAATATTGAATTATGAAGCTCGAAACGATATACATAACGATTATCGTTATAACAACGTCTTACTAAATACATATGTATTGTATTAAGATATTGATATACTATATTTAACATGATAAAATGATAATTAAGTATATCATTGAGTGTATTAACAATGAACTATACAAGTAAGATGAGACTACTAACTTAAGAATTTCAAAAACGAGACATATATGTAACGATTATAGTTGTAACGACATTTTAAAGTATATATATCATATCAAGATATATTCATTGTTGGTGATTTGTGTCACCAATATGATTTAAGTGTAATGGGATTAATTTGTTAACCAAAAATAACCTTGATAAACATCGAACAAGTTTGGGAAAGTGTGGAGTGCACAATTGTTTGAACTTATCTTGATTATGAAGGGGGTTCGGGGGCAGCGCCCCCGATAGCGGAGTCCAAGGGATGGAAACCCCTGGCGGGGTCCAAGGGGCAGAGCCCCTGGCTGGGGTCGAGTTGCCAGGTCAGCTTGGAAAATTTTTGTCTGGGTTAATATCGCTCTATTAAAAATGTGTTAAAATTTTGATTTTAAGATTTCAACAACATTAAATAAGATCGTTAACTAAGACACATATCAAAGTACTTCTACTTAGGAAAAATACTTACAATTTCATTCTCATTCGTTTTCATCAACAATTTTACTCGTATGCACCCGTATTCGTACTCGTACAATACACAGCTTCTAGGTGTATTTACTATTGGTATATACCAATAGGAAACCATCATGATCAGCCATAATTGATTGGAATTTGGAGTCTTTCATGTAGGGTTTATCTTTTGACTAATTGTAAGAATTATTGCAACTAAATTCCAAGCTTAAAAGTTAATCAAATTTGACTACATATACATGCATATTCACGTCCATAATTCTATCACCATAACCCATTTGATTTCAATCTTAATCTTAATTTTCTTTCTACCTAAACACTTTCATTCAAGAACACATCTATATTCAGCAACCTTTCTTCATCTACATCAAATTCTACTTCAAAATCTAATCTATAATCGTCATAAGAAAAATCATTCAAGAATCATTTCAAGTTTACTAGATTACTACCAAGCTTTCTAATCCAATCCAAGTAGTCATCCAAGATCAAGAAACCTTTGTTATTTACAGTAGGTTATCTTTCTTATTCAAGGTAATACTCATATCCAAACTTTGATTCGATTTCTATAACTATAAACTATCTTGATTCGAGTAATAATCTTACTTGAAATTGTTTTTGTGTCATGATTCTGCTTCAAGAACTTCCAAGCCATCAAAGATCCATTTAAGCTCAAGATTATTTTTGTCATTTCCAGTAGGTTTACCTACTATACTTGAGGTAGTAATGATGTTCGTAACATCATTCGATTCATATATAAATAACTATCTTATTCGAAGATTTGAAAAAGTAATCACTAGAACATAGTTTAGTTAATTCTAAACTTGTTCGCAAACAAAGTTAATCCTTCTAACTTGACTTTTAAAATCAACTAAACACATGTTCTATATCTATATGATATGCTAACTTAATGATTTAAAACCCGAAAACACGAAAAATACCGTAAAACCTGATATACACCGTCGTAGTAACACAGCGGGCTGTTTTGGGTTAGTTAATTAAAAACTATGATAAACTTTGATTTAAAAGTTGTTCTTCTGGGAAAATGATTTTTCTTATGAACATGAAACTATATCCAAAAATCATGGTTAAACTCAAAGTGGAAGTATGTTTTCCAAAATGGTCATCTAGACGTCGTTCTTTCGACTGAAATGACTACCTTTACAAAAACAACATGTAACCTGTATTTCCGACTATAAACTTATACTTTTTCTGTTTAAATTCATAAACTTAAGTTCAATATGAAATCATAGCAACTTGAATCACTCAAAACGGATTTAAAATGAAGATGTTATGGGTAAAACAAGATTGAATAATTTTGCTTGTTGTAGCTACGTGAAATTTGTAACAAATCTATACAAATCATATCCTAGCTAACTTATATTGTATTATACATGTATTCTAATATATTATGTAATCTTGGGATACCATAGACACGTATGCAAATGTTTTGACATATCATATCGACTCATGTATATATATTATTTGGAAAAACCATAGACACTCTATATGCAGTAATGTTTGAGTTAGCTATACAGGGTTGAGGTTGATTCCAAAAATATATATACTTTGAGTTGTGATCTAGCCTGAGACGTGTATACACTGGGTCGTGGATTGATTCAAGATAATATATATCGATTTATTTCTGTACATCTAACTGTGGACAACTAGTTGTAGGTTACTAACGAGGACAGCTGACTTAATAAACTTAAAACATTAAAAAGTATTAAAAATGTTGTAAATATATTTTGAACATACTTTGATATATATGTACATATTTGTTATAGGTTCGTGAATCGACCCGTGGCCAAGTCTTATTTTCCGATGAAGTGAAAATCTGTGAAAGTGAGTTATAGTCCCATTTTTACTATCTAATATTTTTGGGATGAGAATACATGCAGTTTTGAAAATGATTTACAAAATAGACACAAGTATTGAAAATACATTTTATGTTGAATCGTTATACCGGATATCGCCCTTGTTGAACTTGGTTGTAATATCCTATAAAACTAAAATAATATAAAACTCATATTTAGTGTTTAATCATTTGTTACATACAAATTATAATAACTCAAACTAGAATAATTAAAATATATAAGATTAATACATAAGTAATAAGTGGTACACAAGTTAATTAGTAAATTAATAAATATAACATCTTAGCTAGTAATGTTAACAACATAAACTATATTTTATACATACTTGATCCTGTATCATGTTACAATTATATTTACTAAAATTTACAAATACTAGTTACTTGTCTTGGACTACTACTCAAAATTAAATTAAATTAAATTCCATACTAATTAAGAAGGATCAATCCATCGTTTATTTGGAATTTGTGTGGCCTACATTTATTGAAAGGGATGAGGAAAAGTCCCAACAAGTTATATATTCCATATGTATCAATCGGACTAGATCAATTGAGATAAAATATCAACTAACTTGATAGCAATACCACCCACTTCAATCCATTATAATATTAAGAGCAAAAAAATAGAGATGGTAGAGAATTCAAGGAAGGATACTAGAGATTTGTAGGTCTAGTCTTGATTCTAGCAGGAACACGTTTTAAAGGTACCTACTAACCAACACCTTTGTTATTGTAGTATAATTTGTTTATTGGCTTTCTCAATCAACTTAATGTTCTAGATTGACTAGGTATCACATGGATTATTATAGATATGAGATGTTAAGATTTTAGGTACAAAAGGAGTATCTTTTATGAATTTTAAACTTAAACAAATTGTAGTCATATAGTTAGTAATGGAGTATTGAAAATCTATATGAACTAGAATATTAAAAATTATGATCTGATGGAATTAGAATGTACAAAATTTTATGTTAGTGACTCTGCTTTTTAAATATTATTATGGGTACTTATAAATTATAATAGTGAGCATAGGAGTTTAGCTAAGAAAATGATTCTGAGTTCATGCGAGTGAATTAATCATATGTGTGAATTGATAGGCAATTAAAAATAAATAAATGGCATGTGGCAGTACCAATATTAACATACTAAAATCTTATAAGACGTAATTTGCTAAACGAAAAAGTTTAAATATGAAATGATAGTATAAACTTGTGTGGACATCTATATTTAGAATGTAGAAGGGAAATAGAAACCGATTTTGGAGTCCATATTTTTCAACCGGGATAGTGGGAATTTTGAGTAATAAAATTCGTGTGTTACTAACAATTTGGAATTGAAAGTCATAGTAATATATGGTAATATAACTAATTCGTTAATATAAATTCATGAAACTATTTAGATAGAAACAAACACATAAGAAACATATGATAACACTAATTAAATAAAGGATATTACATACTCCCTATTTGAATGCGTTTTGTGCTCATACGTGTCTATTCATTAGACTTGGCTCGGTGATCGCATTCTTTGGTGGATTTTGTTGCCTTTGGAGTTTCGTCATACAACATAAGGTACGGATATTCTAGGTGGTTCTAGGATCGCTTCGGTAAATCTTTCCTCTCCAAACTTTGTTTCGAATTGTATAAGTATGATTGTATGACATGCTTGTTTAAAATTATTTGTTTATTAGTCTTTGAAATGTGTTAAGGTGTTCCTCATTTAATGATGTACTAACGATTTTGGATGTTTGTTGATTGAGGAATCATAGTATTTTTGGTATTTGGAAATTGTGTCAAAACCGTGTCTTAAAACCTCAACCAAAACAGTCCGAAATTCAGCCCAAAATTCTGCTAAAAAATTGTCGCGAAAAGCCCTGAAAGTGTCGCTAAATAGCCTGAAAGTGTCGCGAAACACCCTGAAACTGTTGCAAAAGTGCTGTCTGGAAACTTTCACGAATTCAGCTCTTGAAAACAGTCCCGGACAGCCCGAAAACAGCCCTGAAAATGTTGGAAACGTCCCGGTAAAGAACGTGTGTGTGTGTGACGAGTGGTACGGTGATTCGTATCGAGTGTCCCTCATTCCACGTGGCTTTACATGTCCCGTTTAGTCCCGTTTAAGTTGTTAATATGTAAAGGGCTAAAGTATTATGTAACATGACTCGTGACAAAAGTTAGACCGAATGGTTGGGTTGACACGTGATTTTTTTTTAAAATAATACGACATACAATGTTATATACATTTTAAGTGTTTGGTCAAGCGTAAAATATTTAAGTCAACTCGTTATTTCTTTTTAAAACATATTTTAAAGTCCATTAGTCACTTTAAAAGTATTTGAACATTTATAATTAATAAGTCGGTTAAAACGGTTTCTTAAAATATGCCTAAGAGTAACCTATCCATGGAGGTCCCGTGGGCGCATTATTGTGACACCGATAATGTGGCATCTACCGTAGCGATGTATTTGTTTATATCTACGGCGTCTCCTTTTGATTACCCGGTAGTTGGTACGAGCTCTTTATTATTATATTTTGATAGGAGGCGTATGGATCGATCCTAGGATTTTGTTTTGACGGTGTATGTTCATCGTAGTGTCATACGAAACGTCACCGATATGGATGATCAGTGGAGTAGCTACCCTATGATTTCATTTTGATACTTTGTTACATATTTATTTTGACTCTTAGTGCATTATTTTATGAAATTTGCATCATGATATATGGTATTGTGGATCTATACATATTCGCGCTTTGTTTTGCAACTAAGTTATTTTGAAAATAATTTCGTTTTGAATATAAATTTTGCATGTCATACTATACTCCGTTATTCGTTATATCCGTTCACTGGACTTTGGCTCAGTCGTATTCTTTGTTTTCCTTCTTATACGACAGGTATTCAAGGGGGCGTTGGGAACGAGGGAAGAGTGTAGAGTGGAGTGAACTTAGCACCTTGCCATAGAGATTTCCTTCAAGATTTAGTAGCTTATTTTAGTTTAGTAGTACTTTTGAATAAGTTTGTCAACTTTGGTTTAGACTATGGTTTGAATTCGAATAAGAATAACGCTCATTTATCTTTTAGGTTACCTTTATCTATAAGTATGGGCATTCGTAAGATTAGGGTCTTTACATATGGTATCAGAGCTTAGGTTCCTTCTTGTAGAAACTTAAGTCCTAAGTTATGGCCTGTGAGATTTGGGTAGACTTTTGGGTTAGGATTTTCCTTCCGCTATATTATTCTAATTCCACTTTGAATATTCTATTTTATTCTTCGTACTAATCGTAACCGTTATATCCTCATCTCATTCATAGATGGCACTGAAAAGAAAAGGAATGTCTGAGGAAGAAGTAGAAAATAAGATTAACCAAACTATCACGAATTTGTTACCCAACATTGTAGCTCAAGCTATCGACGTGATGTGTAAGCAAGGTGGTGAGACTTTTAAGCATGAACAAGAGGATGAATATAAGGAGGATAAAACTGTAACGGGAGATGCTATTCATGTTTGACTAGGACGGTTTCAAAAACAACGTCCTTTGTCATTCAGCACTGCTAGTACTCCTGTGGAAGCTGAGAATTGGATCACTCACATTGAGAAGATATACCGAGTGCTTGGTTGTGAAGAGAGGTTTTGGGTGCCATTGGCTTTTTATAAACTAGAGGGGGATGCTCAGCGTTGGTGGATAGCTTTGAGACAAGCGAAAGGGGGTATCGATTTTGAGGATTCATTAGATTGGGTTGATTTCAAAGAGTTTTTTTTTTCGTCAGTACTTTTCTGAGGTGGAGAAAGAGGCTGTGATTCGGGAGTATGCGAATATTAAGCAAGGGAATGACGAGTCTATTAATGATTTCACTAAGAGGTTTTTGAGGCTTGTGGGTTTGATTGGGGCTGCTGCTGGGTCTTCTGAGGACCAAGCCCGTAAGTACAAATGGGCTGTTCATGGGCTTTACTGCTCTAAAATGATTAATCTGAAATGTTTTGATGTCGCTGAGGAAGCCGATTATGCTCGAAATTTGGAGATGGAGCGAGCCGAGTATTTGGCTACTAAAAATGACGATGGTAAGAACAAGAGGGTTAAGATTGCACAACCACTACGATCTGTGCCTGCACCGACTACCAAACAGGGTCAACAATTTGGGAACCAAGGGTATCGTGGTAATAATTGGAATAATAGAGGAAATCAGGTAAGGATTGACAACGGAAAAATAATAATAATCGTGGTCAATTACAAGTGTACCGTCCCCAAGGGCAACAAAAGGGTAACGGAAATGGTGGTGTTGCTGCCAATGCACCTTGTGGGACTTGTGGAAAGAATCATCCGGGAAGAGTTTGTTATCGTAGCGCGGGTTCATGTTTTGCTTGTGGAGAGGTTGGTCACTTAGCTAAGGATTGCAAGAATCCTAGACCTGGGTTTGTTCCGAGGGTTCCTCCGCCAGCTCCTGGTGGACGCGTCTTTGCCATGACTGCTGCTCAGGCTGCTGACGCTACAGGTATATTTCGATCCCTATTCATTTTAAAAATATTTCCTTTGAGTTATTTGTTCATTTCTTCTTGATATTATTAGGTACTATTACTGGTCATGTATTTGTACACCATCGTGCCCTCTTCGTTCTGTTTGATTCTGGCTCTACGCACTCGATTGTGTCTGTTAAGAGCTCAAAATATTTGAAAGTGTCTCCAACTTGGTTGTCTACTCCGTTTACGATCTCTACCCCAATGGGCAGTATTGAAATTATAGATCGTGTGTTTCGAAACTGTTGTTTGGAATTTAATGACTGCATGTTTCCCGCAAATCTCTTTTCTATGACCATGCATGACTTTGACATTATTCTTGGCATGGATTGGTTATCTCGCCATCACGCGAATATCGATTGTTATTCTAAGAGGATTTTGTTTGGAAATCATTTTATACCCGATTGTGTCTTTAATGGTGATCTTCCCGTGAAATCTATTAAGGTTATCTCAGCGCTTAAGGCGTAAAAGCTCATTTCACATGGTTGTGTTGGTTATTTAGCTTCGATTCAGAATTTGTCTGTCGAGAGTCCTTCGCTTGAAAATATTGATGTTGTTCGAGAGTTTCCCGATGTATTTCCTGACGAATTGCAAGGTTTGCCTCCAGTTCGTGAAGTTGAATTTTCGATTGATTTGATTCCTGGTTCCCAACCGATATCAAAAGCTCCTTATCGTATGGCACCACTCGAGTTGCAAGAACTCAAAGAGCAATTGCAAGAATTGATAGATTGTGGTTTTATTCGACCAAGTGTGTCCCCTTGGGGTGCGCCGGTTTTGTTTGTCAAGAAGAAGGATGGTAGCATGAGACTTTGCATTGATTATTGCGAGTTAAATTGTATTACTATTCAAAACCGTTATCCGCTACCGCGTATTGATGATTTGTTTGATCAACTGCAAGGTTCGAAGTATTTTTCTAAAATCGATCTTAGGTCTGGGTATCATCAGCTCCGTGTTAAAGAAGAGGATATCCCTAAGACTGCTTTCCGCACTCGTTATGGGCACTATGAGTTTTTAGTGATGTCGTTTGGATTAACTAATGCTCCTGCGGTTTTCATGGATCTAATGAACCGTGTGTTCCATGAGTATTTGGATAAGTTTGTGATCGTATTCATTGATGATATCTTAGTATTCTCAAAGAGTAAAGAAGAGCATGAGAATCATCTTCGTGTTGTACTTGAAACCCTCCGAAGTAAGAAATTGTTTGCGAAGTTCTCTAAATGTGAATTCTGGTTGCAAAGAGTTGCCTTCTTGGGTCATGTTGTATCGGCTGAGGGTATAATGATGGATCCGGCGAAAGTTGAGGCTATTACAAATTGGTCAAGACCTACTTCCGTTGTTGAGGTTTAAAGTTTTCTTGGTTTAGCTGGTTATTATCGAAGATTTGTTGAAGGTTTTTCAACGATTGCTTTGCCGCTTACCAAGTTGTTGAGGAAAGGGGAAAATTTTGTGTGGACCGATGAATGACAAAAAAGTTTCGATGAGTTAAAGAAAAGACTTGTATCCGCTCCTATTCTTGCATTGCCGTCAGGAAGTGGGGGTTTTCAAATCTATAGTGATGCTTCTAAGCATGGGTTGGGTTGTGTTTTGATGCAACACGGTAAGGTAATTGCTTATGCCTCGAGGCAGTTGAAACCCTATGAGGTTAATTACCTTACTCATGATTTGGAGTTAGCTGATGTGATTTTTGCGTTGAAAGTATGGAGGCATTATCTTTATGGAGAAACTTGTGATATTTTCACCTATCACAAGAGTCTCAAATACATATTCATGCAAAAAGAGATAAATATGAGACAACGAAGGTGGCTTGAGTTATTGAAGGATTATGATGCAAACATTCAATACCATCCGGGTAAAGCGAATGAGGTAGCTGACGCTTTGAGTAGAAAGACTTTTGGTTGTATCTCATGTTTGGTTACTCACATTCGAGAATTCAAAAGACTTGATATGGGTTTGAGTAAAAGGGGAGCATCGGGGATGTTGGCAAATTTAAAACTCGAGTTCGATTTAATTTCAAGAATAAAAGAGGCTCAATTGGATGATGGTGATTTGTGGATAGTGTTTCAAAATTTGAAAGAGGGTAAAGTGAAAGAGTTCAGAGAAGATGATGATGGGGTTATTTGGTATGGGAATCGATTGTGTGTTCCTAATGATGATGCTATTCGTGAGGCTCTGTTATCCGAAGCTCACAGCTCACCTTTTTCTGTACATCCTGGTTCGACCAAAATGTATCAGGATTTAAAGCAGCACTTTTGGTGGAGTGGCATGAAGAAAGACGTTGCTAGATATGTTGCGAAGTGCCTTACTTGTCAACAAGTAAAGATCGAGCACCAACGTGCTAGTGGTTTGTTGCAGCCGCTGGACATTCCCGTGTAGAAGTGGGATGATATCTCAATGGATTTCGTTTGTGGGTTACCAAAGACTAGTAAAAGGCATGATGCTATTTGGGTGGTGATTGATAGATTAACCAAATCGGCTCATTTCTTGCCCAAATCGGCTCATTGATAGATTAACCAAATCGGCTCATTGATAGACTATTCGGTAAGTAAGCTATCCGAGCTTTTTCAGCAAGAAATTGTGAGATTACACGGGGTTCCTTCGTCCATCGTATCCGATCGTGATCCTCGGTTTACATCTAGATTTTGGAAGGGGTTACACAAAGCTTGGGGTACGCGATTAAAGCTTAGTACTGCTTTTCATCCACAAACTGATGGATAGTCTGAGCGTACGATACAGATCTTGGAAGACATGCTTCGAGCGTGTGCCCTAGATTAGAAGGGAAATTGGGATGAGTACTTATGTTTGGTGGAATTTGCTTATAATAATAGTGGGCAGGCTTGTATCCGTATGGCGCCTTTTGAGATGCTCTATGGTCGGAAGTGTAGAGCGCCAGTTTGTTGGAATGAAACGAGTGAAAAATTGATTGAAGGACCTGAGTTGGTTAGAGTGACTAATGAAAAGGTCGCTATAGCTACGAATCGACTGAAGGAAGCCCAATCGATACAGAAAGTGTATGCTGATAAGCATCGACATCCGTTAGAGTTTGTGGTGGGTGATAAGGTGTTTTTAAAGGTGTCACCTTGGAAGGGTATACGACGTTTTGGTTTGAAAGGAAAGCTCAGTCCTCGATATATTGGACCGTTTGAGATATTGGATCGAGTTGGTGAAGTATCTTATCGTTTAGCATTACCGCCACAGTTATCTCATGTTCATAACGTATTTCACGTATCGCAGTTGCGGGGTTATAACTATCATCCATTGCACGTGGTGCAATATCCTTTTTCTGAAATTCGAGCTGATCTTTCTTATGTTGAGGAGCCCGAGGCTATTATAGAGGAGAGAGTAACTCGTAAAAGCTCCACTCCTTTCGTTAAAGTACAATGGAAGAATCATTCTGCTAGCAAGGCCACTTGGGAACTCGAGGAAACCATGCGGGCCGAGCACCCTCATTTGTTTGCTAATTGGTGCGTTTCGATTCTATAACTTCTTTCAATTTCGTGGACGAAATTTTTTTAAGTAGGAGGAGTTGTAATATCCTATAAAACTAAAATAATATAAAACTCATATTTAGTGTTTAATCATTTGTTACATACAAATTATAATAACTCAAACTAGAATAATTAAAATACATAATATTAATACATAAGTAATATTTGGAAATTGTGTCAAAACCGTGTCTTAAAACCTCAACCAAAACAGTCCAAAATTCAGCCCAAAATTCTGCTCAGAAACTGTCGCGAAAAGCCCTGAAAGTGTCGCTAAATAGCCTGAAAGTGTCGCGAAACACCCTGAAACTGTCGCGAAAGTGCTGTCTGGAAACTATCACGGATTCAGCTCTTGAATACAGTCCCGTACAGCCCGAAAACAGCCCTGAAAATGTTGGAAACGTCCCGGTAAAGAACGTGTGTGTGTGTGTGTGATGAGTGGTACGGTGATTCGTATCGAGTATCCCTCATTCCACGTGGCTTTACATGTCCCGTTTAGTCCTGTTTAAGTTGTTAATATGTAAAGGGCTAAAGTATTATGTAACATGACTCGTGACAAAAGTTAGACCGAATGGTTGGGTTGACACGTGATTTTTTTTAAAATAATACGACATACAATGTTATATACATTTTAAGTGTTTGGTCAAGCGTAAAATATTTAAGTCAACTCGTTATTTCTTTTTAAAACATATTTTAAAGTCCATTAGTCACTTTAAAAATATTTGAACATTTATAATTAATAAGTCGGTTAAAACGATTTCTTAAAATATGCCTAAGAGTAACCTATCCATGGAGGTCCCGTGGGCGCATTATTGTGACACTAATAATGTGGCATCGACCGTAGCGATGTATTTGTTTATATCTACGGCGTCTCCTTTTGATTACCCGGCAGTTGGTACGAGCTCTTTATTATTATATTTTGATAGGAGGCGTATGGATCGATCCTAGGATTTTGTTTTGACGGTGTACGTTCATCGTAGTGTCATACGAAACATCACCGATATGGATGATTAGTGGAGTAGCTACCCTATGATTTCATTTTGATACTTTGTTACATATTTATTTTGACTCTCAGTGCATTATTTTATGAAATTTGCATCATGATATATGGTATTGTGGATCTATACATATTCGCGCTTTGTTTTGCAACTAAGTTAGTTTGAAAATAAGTTCGTTTTGAATATAAATTTTGCATGTCATACTATACTCCGTTATTCGTTATATCCGTTCACTGGGCTTTGGCTCAGTCGTATTCTTTGTTTTCCTTCTTATACGACAGGTAATCAAGGGGGCGTTGGGAACGAGGGAAGAGTGTAGAGTGGAGTGAACTTAGCACCTTGCCATAGAGATTTCCTTCAAGATTTAGTAGCTTATTTTGGTTTAGTAGTACTTTTGAATAAGTTTGTCAACTTTGGTTTGGACTATGGTTTGAATTCGAATAAGAATAACGCTCATTTATCTTTTAAGTTACCTTTATCTATAAGTATGGGCATTCGTAAGATTAGGGTCTTTACATTGGTAGCCTAAGAATTGGTGTTTATTATAATTGCCACCAATTGACGCGAATCCTAAAAATAGATCTATGGGCTTTGACACGCCCCAGTCAGAGAATTTGAACTATTTTAGTACTTCGATATTTATATATGGGGATATTCTAGATGCATTTGTTAATGTCGGTTACCAGGTGTTCAACCATATAAATGATTTTTATGCAGATTGCATGTTATTGAAAGATGAAATCTTGTGGTCTATTATTACAATTTGATATATAGGTTAAACCTATAACTCACCAACATTTTTGTTGATATTTAAAGCATGTTTATTCTCATGTGATTATTAAGAGCTTCCGCTGTTGCATGCTAATTTATGGACAAGAGTTGGAGTCAGCATGCTTGTATAATATTGTTTAAAAACTGCATTCTAAGACATATATATTATTGTGTAATATTATTGTAAACCATTATGTAATGGTCGTGTGAAAACGCTATATTTTAGATTATCATTATTTGATAATCGTCGTAATATTTTAAAGGTTATGGTTTGTTTTAAAAATCGAATGCAGTCTTTGAAAAACGTCTCATATAGAGGTCAAAACCTAGCAACGAAATCAATTAATATGGAACTTTATAATCGATATGAACGGGACATTTCAGTTGGTATCCGAGCGTTGGTCTTAGAGAACCAGCAAATTGCATTAGTGTGTCTTACCGAGTTTGTTAGGATGCATTAGTGAGTCTGGACTTCGACCGTGTTTTCTTTAAAAACGATTGCTTAACACTTTTTATTGGAAACTATATATTATTAACATGTAAATATTATGTGATATATTAATCTCTTAACGTGTTTGATATTGTGTGATAGATGTCTACCTCTAGTACAAATCCCATCGACTCACCTAATAATAATGAAGAGTCGAATATATTTTGGGAAGATTCACAAATTCCCGAGAAAGAACCGGAAGAGGAAGAACCGGAAGAGGAAGAACGGAAGAGGAGGAACCGGAAGAGGAGGAACCGGAAGAGGAGGAACCGGAAGAAGAAGAGGTTTCGGAGAATGAAATATTAATACCTACAGTAAAACAATTAAATAAAAGAAGATCCTCAACCAATGGTCCAAAATTAAAAATGGTCAATGGTTTTTCCGCCGAGGAAGCAAAATATTGGTAAGATTACCAATTTTCCGATGAATCGGATCCCGATGAGGATTCGATGATGTTATAGAAATTACCTCGACCCAATTTATTAAAGCAAAAGAAATTAATAAGGGAAAAGGTATAAAAATAGAGAAACCTGATTCCAACCCCGATGAACTTTATATGTATCGGCAACATCCGTATTTCCTAAATTGTAACAATAACCCGGGAACCTCTAAACCACCAGGTTTTTCTAAACCATTGTGAAAAACGACGGCTCGTATTAGAAGAACACCATATATCCCTAGAAAATTAGGAAAACGAACCAAGTCCGAAGAAGAAGAAACCAGTGATTCAGATTAGAGGGTTGTAATCATGTTGTGTATTATATGTATTGTAGTGTGCTTGTACTTTTATTTTCTATGTAAAAATTGCTTGTATTGTTTGTTAATTATCTTTTACGAATCTAATCCTTGTCTATTTTACAGTATAAAAACAAAATGGATGTTAAGGGTAGACAACCGAATATTTTTGAAGACCTACCAGATGATATGATTGAGGAAATCTTGTCTAGAGTCTGTCAGAATTCATCAGCACATTTAGTTATGGCGAAATTAACTTGTCAAACATTTGAAAGACTTTTCAGAAATGCCTTAGTTTATAAAAGGCTTTCCTTTGATAGGTGGGGTATATCACATTGGGGAGACCGTAAGTTACGCCGTATTTTCTTTAAAGCGTTAAATGCGGGGAACCCAAATGCAATTTTACGCTACAGGTTAAGAACCTATTTTGACTCAACATATCCCAACATATGATTTCGTGAGTTAGAAAGAGCTTCTAACATGCAACATAAAGAAGAATGTTATACTTATGGGTTAGTGATGTTCGCTTCTTTCCAAAGTGAGAAAAAGAACATCGGATTACAACTTTTAAATAAAACCTTCCCACAAGTGACAGATTCAGTAGTTGGGGTGAGAAACAAAGTTTTTAGATTATTACGGGGCTGTTGAACATTACGAAATCCTCGTCCTTTTGACAACATTACAACATGCTGCCTAGCCAATGGTCATAACGGTTACTTTCCACAAGACCAAGGATGGGAAGTCGTCTTAGTAAAACCAGAATGCATGACTTGTTTCTGGACTTATGAATTACGTGTCTTTATTGCCTTTGCTGAACAACTTGCGTATTAATTAGAATTACCTTTATAGCTGCCGAGTAGCAAAGTTATTATGTGTTATATTTCATCCTATATGTATAATAAGTGGTATTGTATGTTTGTAAAATATTGTATAAAAGTTTGAACGCGAAATATTATTGTAATAAGTTTTTCATATAGAATCGTAGTAGTTGAATTGTATAATTGCTAAAACTATAAAATGCTAATATGAAGAAAAAGCTTTTATAAATAAGTTCATATTATGCTACGAAATACTATTAAATACTCTTAAATTCTATATGATTAACTCAATTTTTTTGGCTATTTTTGAAGGAAATAGCACCGACGACTCGTCAGAACTTGAACATGAGTGAGGAAGACTTCCATGTTTTCCTTGCTGCGAACATAGCCGCAGTGCAGGCTGCAATGCAAAATAACAACAATAAGTCTGGTTCTAGAAGTGGAACTAATTCCACAAGAAATCGTGTAGGATGCTCCTACAAAGAATTCACTGCCTGCAAACCTTTGGAATTCGATGGAACCGAGGGTCCAATCGGATTAAAACGGTGGACTGAAAAGGTTGAATCGGTGTTTGCCATAAGTAAATGTACTGAAGAAGACAAAGTAAAGTACGCTACGCATACCTTCACAGGTACTGAGTTAACATGGTGGAACACCTACCTCGAGCAGGTGGGACAAGATGTTGCTTACGCACTACCGTGGTCAGCATTCAAGCATTTGATGAACGAGCAGTATCGTCCCAGAAACGAGGTCAATAAGCTCAAGGTAGAGCTTAGAGGGTTAAAAACACAAGGATTTGATATTACCACGTACAAACGATGATTCACAGAGTTGTGCCTATTATGTCCGGGAGCGTTTGAAGATGAAGAAGAGAAAATCGACGCATTTGTAAAAGGGTTACCAGAAAGGATTCAAGAAGATGTGAGTTCACACGAGCCCGCCTCCATACAAAAAGCAAGTCGAATGGCTCATAAACTCATAAATCAGATTGAGGGAAGAATTAAAGAGCAGGCGGCCGAAGAAGCCAACACGAAACAAGTCAAGAGGAAGTGGGAAGAAAACAGTGACAAGAGTCACCAACAAAACAACAGTAACTATCGCTTCAACAACCAACACAGCAATCACAACTACAATCGCCCCTTTTTTTTGCAAAAACAAACGCAACAACAACTATCCTAACAACAACAACAAAAACCATAATAACCGTCCTAACAACAATAACAATCGCAACAACAACCAAATCAATAACAACAATGGCAACAACAATCTAAACAATAAATGTCTAAGGTGTGGAGGGTAACATCCAGATAAGTTCTGTGTAGTAGTGTGTACCAAGTGTAATAGAACCGGACATAGTGTAACGAAGTGTGATGTCTATGGACCAAAGGCATATAAAAATAACAGAATAAATAATTCCATTATTTGTTACGGATGCGGAAAGCCGGGCCATTTCAGCAAAGCATGCCCTAATCAAGGGAATAATAATGGGCAAGGCTGCGGATGAGTCTTCAACATTAATTCGGCAGAAGCGCAGGAAGACCCGGATCTTGTTACGGGTACGTTTCTTATTGATGATAAATCTGCTTATGTTTTATTTGATTCGGGTGCGGATAGAAGCTATATGAGTAGAGATTTTTGTGCCAAATTAAATTGTCCATTAATGCCTTTGGATAATAAATTTTTACTCGAATTAGAAAACGGTAAACTAATTACAGCAGATAAAGTATGTCGGGATAGAGAAATTAAACTGGTTGACGAAACATTTAAAATTGATTTAATACCAGTCGAGTTAGGGAGTTTTGATGTAATAATTGGCATGGACTGGTTGAAAAAGGTGAGAGCAGAAGTCGTTTGTTACAAAAATGCGATTCGCATTGTGCGTGAAAAAGGAAAACCTTTAATGGTGTACGGAGAAAAGAATAACGTGAAATTAAATCTTATTAGTAGTATGAAGGCGCAAAAACTAATAAGAAAAGGTTGTTACCGCATTCTAGCACACATCGAGGTAGTTAAACATGAAGAAAAGGACATCAGTGATGTTCTCGTTGCAAAAGAATTTCCCGATGTATTTCCGAAAGAATTACCGGGATTACCCCCACATCGATCTGTTGAATTTCAAATAGACCTTGTACCGGGAGCTGTACCAATAGCTCGTGCTCTATACAGACTCGCACCCAGCGAAATGAAGGAACTTCATAGCCAATTACAAGAACTTTTAGAGCATGGTTTCATTCGACCAAGCACATCACCGTGGGGAGCTCCTGTTTTGTTTGTCAAGAAGAAGGATGGTACATTTAGGTTATGTATCGACTACCGAGAGTTGAACAAACTTACCATCAAGAACCGCTACCCACTACCGAGAATCGACGATTTATTTGATCAACTACAAAGCTCGTCGGTTTATTCGAAGATTGATTTACGTTCTGGGTATCATCACATGCGGGTGAAGGAGGATGATATTCCAAAGACTGCTTTTAGGACGCGTTACGGTCATTACGAATTTATGGTTATGCCGTTTGGGTTGACTAACGCACCAGCTGTGTTCATGGACCTCATGAACCGAGTGTGTGGACCATACCTTGACAAGTTTGTCATTGTTTTTATCGATGACATACTTATTTACTCAAAGAATGACCAAGAGCACGAAGAACATTTGAGAAAAGTGCTAGAGTTATTAAGGAAAGAAAAACTGTACGCTAAGTTTTCAAAATGTGCATTTTGGTTGGAAGAAGTTCAATTCCTCGGTCATATAGTGAACAAAGAAAGTATTCAGGTGGATCCAGCAAAGATTGAAACCGTTGAAAAGTGGGAAACTCCGAAAACTCCGAAGCATATATGCCAATTTTTAGGACTAGCTGGTTACTACAGAAGGTTCATCCAAGATTTTTCCAGAATAGCAAAACCCTTGACTGCATTAACGCATAAAAGGGAGGAAATTTGAATGGAAGGATGAACAAGAGAAAGCGTTTCAATTGTTGAAAAAAAAGTTAATTACGACACCTATATTGTCATTACCTGAAGGGAATGATGATTTTGTGATATATTGTGACGCCTCAAAGCAAGGTCTCGGTTGTGTATTAATGCAACGAACGAAAGTAATTGCTTATGCGTCTAGACAATTGAAGATTCACGAGCAGAATTATACGACGCATGATTTGGAATTAGGCGCGGTTGTTTTTGCATTAAAGACTTGGAGGCACTACTTATATGGGGTCAAAAGTATTATATATACCGACCACAAAAGTCTTCAACACATATTTAATCAGAAACAACTGAACATGAGGCAGCGCAGGTGGATTGAATTGTTGAATGATTATGACTTTGAGATTCGTTACCACCCGGGGAAGGCAAATGTGGTAGTCGACGCCTTGAGCAGAAAGGACAGAGAACCCATTCGAGTAAAAGCTATGAATATAATGATTCACAATAACCTTACTACTCAAATAAAGGAGGCGCAACAAGGAGTTTTAAAAGAGGGAAATTTAAAGGATGAAATACCCAAAGGATCGGAGAAGCATCTTAATATTCGGAAAGACGGAACCCGGTATAGGGTTGAAAGGATTTGGGTACCAAAATTTGGAGATATGAGAGAAATGGTACTTAGAGAAGCTCATAAAACCAGATACTCAATACATCCTGGAACGGGGAAGATGTACAAGGATCTCAAGAAATATTTTTGGTGGCCGGGTATGAAAGTCGATGTTGCTAAATACGTAGAAGAGTGTTTGACGTGTTCTAAGGTCAAAGCGGAGCATCAGAAACCATCAGGTCTACTTCAACAATCCGAAATCCCGGAATGGAAATGGGAAAACATTACCATGGATTTCATCACTAAATTGTCAAGGACTGCAAGTGGTTTTGATACTATTTGGGTAATAGTTGATCGTCTCACCAAATTAGCACACTTCCTGCCAATAAGAGAAGACGACAAGATGGAGAAGTTAGCACGACTATATTTGAAGGAAGTCGTCTCCAGACATGGAATTCCAATCTCTATTATCTCTGATAGGGATGGCAGATTTATTTCAAAACTCTGGCAGACATTACAGCCAACATTAGGAACTCGTCTAGACATGAGTACTGCCTATCATTTACAAAATGATGGGCAGAGCGAAAGGATGATACAAACGCTTGAAGACATGCTACGAGCATGTGTTATTGATTTTGGAAACAGTTGGGATCGACACCTTCCATTAGCAGAATTTTCCTACAACAACAGCTACCATTCAAGCATTGAGATGGCGCCGTTTGAAGCACTTTATGGTAGAAAGTGCAGGTCTCCGATTTATTGGAGTGAAGTGGGGGATAGACAGATTACGGGTCCATAGATAATACAAGAAACTACCGAGACGATCATCCAAATTCAACAACGGTTGAAAACCGCCCAAAGTCGACAAAAGAGCTACGCTGACATTAAAAGAAAAGATATAGAATTTGAAATTGGAGAGATGGTAATGCTTAAAGTTGCACCTTAGAAAGGCGTTGTTCAATTTGGTAAGCGAGGGAAATTAAATCCAAGGTATATTGGACCATTCAAGATTATTGATCGTGTCGGACCAGTAGCTTACCGACTTGAGTTACCTCAACAACTCGCGGCTGTACATAACACTTTCCACGTCTCGAATTTGAAGAAATGTTTTGCTAAAAAAGATCTCACTATTCCTCTAGACGAAATCCAAATCAATGAAAAACTTCAATTCATCGAAGAACCCGTCGAAATAATGGATCATGAGGTTAAAAGACTTAAGCAAAATAAAATACCAATTGTTAAAGTTCGATGGAATGCTCGTAGAGGACCCGAGTTCACCTGGGAATGTGAAGATCATATGAAGAAGAAATACCCGCACCTATTTCCAGAAAATGCGTCAACACTTCCAACAGCTTGAAATTTCGGGACGAAATTTATTTAACGGGTAGGTACTGTAGTGACCCGAACTTTTCCATGATTATTCCATGATTATATATTAAATGAAAACTATATTTGCATGATTAAATTTTTCCAACATGTTAAGCAATCAAACTTGTTAAGACTTGATTATTTGAAATGAGTTTCATGTAGACAATTGACCACCCAAGTTGACCAGCGATTCACGAACGTTAAAACTTGTAAAAACGACATGATGATATATATATGGACATATATATGGTTAACATGAGATTATGATAAGTATGTATCTCAATAAGTATATTAACAATGTGTGATATACATAAAAAAAATGAGAATATTGAATTATGAAGCTCGAAACGATATACATAACGATTATCGTTATAACAACGTCTTACTAAATACATATGTATTGTATTAAGATATTGTTATACTATATTTAACATGATAAAATGATAATTAAGTATTTCATTGAGTGTATTAATAATGAACTATACAAGTAAGATGAGACTACTAACTTAAGAATTTTGAAAACGAGACATATATGTAACGATTATCGTTGTAACGACATTTTAAAGTATATATATCATATCAAGATATATTCATTGTTGGTGATTTGTGTCACCAATATGATTTAAGTGTAATGGGATTAATTTGTTAACCAAAAATAACCTTGATAAATATCGAACAAGTTTGGAAAAGTGTGTAGTGCACAATTGTTTGAACTTATCTTGATTATGATGGGGGTTTGGGGGCAGCGCCCCCGATAGCGGAGTCCAAGGGGTGGCAACCCATGGTGGGATCCAAGGGGCAGAGCCCCTGGCTGGGGTCGAGCTGCCAGGTCAGCTTGGAAAATTTTTGTCTGGGTTAATATCGCTCTATTAAAAATGTGTTAAAAATTTGATTTTAAGATTTCAACAACATTAAATAAGATCGTTAACTAAGACACATATCAAAGTACTTCTACTTAGCAAAAATACTTACAATTTCATTCTCATTCGTTTTCATCAATAATTTTACTCGTATGCACCCGTATTCGTACTCGTACAATACACAGCTTCTAGATATATTTACCATTGGTATATACCAATAGGAAACCATCATGATCAGCCATAATTGATTGGAATTTGGAGTCTTTCATATAGGGTTTATCTTTTGACTAATTGTAAGAATTATTGCAACTAAATTCCAAGCTTAAAAGTTAATCAAATTTGACTACATATACATGCATATTCACGTCCATAATTCTATCACCATAACCCATTTGATTTCAATCTTAATCTTAATTTTCTTTCTACCTAAACACTTTCATTCAAGAACACATCTATATTCAGCAACCTTTCTTCATCTACATCAAATTATACTTCAAAATCTAATCTATAATCGTCATAAGAAAAATCATTCAAGAATCATTTCAAGTTTACTAGATTACTACCAAGCTTTCTAATCCAATCCAAGTAGTCATCCAAGATCAAGAAACCTTTGTTATTTACAGTAGGTTATCTTTCTTATTCAAGGTAATACTCATATCCAAACTTTGATTCGATTTCTATAACCATAAAATATCTTGATTCGAGTAATAATCTTACTTGAAATTGTTTTCGTGTCATGATTCTGCTTCAAGAACTTCCAAGCCATCAAAGATCCATTTAAGCTCAAGATTATTTTTGTCATTTCCAGTAGGTTTACCTACTATACTTGAGGTAGTAATGATGTTCGTAACATCATTCGATTCATATATAAATAACTATCTTATTCGAAGATTTGAAACGTAATCACTAGAACAGAGTTAATAAATTCTAAACTTGTTCGCAAACAAAGTTAATCCTTCTAACTTGACTTTTAAAATCAACTAAACATATTTTCTATATCTATATGATATGCTAACTTAATGATTTAAAACCTGAAAACACGAAAAACACCGTAAAAACAGATATACACCGTCGTAGTAACACCGCGGGCTGTTTTGGGTTAGTTAATTAAAAACTATGATAAACTTTGATTTAAAAGTTGTTCTTCTGAGAAAATGATTTTTCTTATGAACATGAAACTATATCCAAAAATCATGGTTAAACTCAAAGTGGAAGTATGTTTTCCAAAATGGTCATCTAGACGTCGTTCTTTCGACTGAAATGACTACCTTTACAAAAATGACATGTAACCTGTATTTTCGACTATAAACTTATACTTTTTCTGTTTAGTTCATAAACTTAAGTTCAATATGAAACCATAGCAACTTGAATCACTCAAAACGGATTTAAAACGAAGAAGTTATGGGTAAAACAAGATTGGATAATTTTGTTTGTTGTAGCTACGTGAAATTTGTAACAAATCTATACAAATCATATCCTAGCTAACTTATATTGTATTATACATGTATTCTAATATATTATGTAATCTTGGGATACCATAGACACGTATGCAAATGTTTTGACATATCATATCGACCCATGTATATATATTATTTGGAACAACCATAGACACTCTATATGCAGTAATGTTTGAGTTAGCTATACAGGGTTGAGGTTGATTCCAAAAATATATATATACTTTGAGTTGTGATCTAGCCTGAGACGTGTATACACTGGGTTGTGGATTGATTCAAGATAATATATATCGATTTATTTCTGTACATCTAACTGTGGACAACTAGTTGTAGGTTACTAACGAGGACAGCTGACTTAATAAACTTAAAACATTAAAAAGTATTAAAAATGTTGTAAATATATTTTGAACATACTTTGATATATATGTACATATTTGTTATAGGTTCGTGAATCGACCCGTGGCCAAATCTTATTTTTCGACGAAGTGAAAATCTGTGAAAATGAGTTATAGTCCCATTTTTACTATCTAATATTTTTGGGATGAGAATACACGCAGTTTTGAAAATGATTTACAAAATAGACAAAAGTATTGAAACTACATTCTATGTTGAATCGTTATACCGGATATCGCCCTTGTTGAACTTGGTAGCCTAAGAATTGGTGTTTATTATAATTGCCACCAATTGATGCGAATCCTAAAGATAGATCTATGGGCTTTGACACGCCCCAGTCAGAGAATTTGAACTGCTTTAGTACTTCGATATTTATATATGGGGATATTCTAGATGCACTTGTTAATGTCGGTTACCAGGTGTTCAACCATATGAATGATTTTTATGCAGATTATTGAAAGATGAAATCTTGTGTTCTATTATTACAATTTGATATATAGGTTCAACCTATAAATCACCAACATTTTTATTGACGTTTAAAGCATGTTTATTCTCAGGTGATTATTAAGAGTTTCCGCTGTTGCATGCTAATTTATGGACAAGAGTTGGAGTCAGCATGCTTGTATAATATTGTTTAAAAACTGCATTCGAAGACATATATATTGTTGTGTAATATTATTGTAAACCATTATGTAATGGTCGTGTGAAAACGCTATATTTTAGATTATCATTATTTGATAATCGTCGTAATATTTTAAAGGTTATGGCTTGTTTTAAAAATCGAATGTAGTCTTTGAAAAACGTCTCATATAGAGCTCAAAACCTCGCAACGAAATCAATTAATATGGAACGTTTATAATCGATATGAACGGGACATTTCACTATCTTCTCGCTCGGTGCGAGCTAAATTTTTTCGAGACCACCGTTCAATTACGAAAAATCTTACGAACCCAACGGGACTAACTATACGCGAAACGGACAATTTTTTAAAAAACACTAAACACAACGACAACCCGTATCTTCCCGCTCGCCACGAGTTAAATTTTTCCGACGGCAGCGTCAGACTCGAAATAATTTTATGAACAAAACGAAACTAACCACGTTCGAAACGGACACTTTTTAAAAAATGCTAAACACAACGACAGCCCGTATCTTTATGCTCATTGCGAGTTAAATTTTTCCGACAGCACCGTTACACTTGAAAAAATTTATTGAACAAAACAAAACTAACTACGTTCGAAACGGACACTTTTTAAAAAACTTTTAACATAACGACATCTAAACCGACGTTTAACACATGTGATGTGTTCTCCTCTGTAAATACACAACGCTACGTTAAATATGAATACGCGGCTCGAAAGTCCCCTCTGTAAATACACAACGCTACGTTAAATATGAATACACAGCTCGAAAGCCCCGCCTCAACGCGCGTACCGGTTCTGACTAGTTAATACTATTTTTTTAACTGTGGTACTAAGGTTAGCGATGGACTATTTGCAAGAAATTCTTAGAGGACTTCATGATCAATTGCAAAACAATCTGTATAATGAAATCTTTAAATGAGATTCGAACTTGAGACCTCTCGAACATCTAGGAGCGCGGTAATCACTCAGCTAAGTGTAGATGATTGTTTGAATTATTAATATAATCATTTTTTATTTCATTTCCTAATGTAGAATGTTTTGTTATGTTAAATATTAAATTAAATATATCTTTAAATAAGCATGGATACAATGCATAAAACTTGCTTTTTATAATTACTAATTTTACCTTCGGTCAAATGTTCATCTTTTTGTTGTGTATATTTTGAAGTATTGACAACATAAAGCAAAACAAGTGTTTCAAACGCAAAAATTAAAGATGATAAGATCATAAGAGCACCAGGAGTGGAGCATGTCATCCACCATGTCACCTCATGTCACTTAGTGACATCACTCCCCACCCTAGCCACTCGTGCCCTTTTCCCCGTGCCAGTCGCAATGGCGACGGATGTTTACCCTGTTTTTTTTATTTTTGGTTTTTTTCAAAGGAATAAATTATTAAATATAATAAAATATTATTTTAACACACTAACTGACATAGGTCACCACTTCTCACTTTTTCTGACTCAGCAAGTCACGCCTGATATGTCAAGTGACCTCAGTCACCACTCTCAGTGCTCTAACAAAAGTGATGGTGACATGAGGATAGTTTGGACTTTGGAGACTCATGTTGGTATTATTTTTTTTTATTTTTCAGAAAGACGACTCATGCTGTTATTATTGACTTGATTTGATGATTACTAGTCTAATCTAACCAACAATTAAACTACAATCTCTCTTATTTATAATAAGAAAAAATAAATGAGGTCATATTATAATAATATCTCTAATCCTAGCATCCAATTTTAATAATCTATATAATCAACACCATTAAAAGTTGGGGAATGATTCTCACACACACTTTTTTGATCCTCACACACTAATTGAGTATTATTAGAAGAGTAAAATGTTAAAATAAGTGTGTGAGGATCAAAAAAGTGTGTGTGAGAATCATCCCCTTAAAAGTTACATGTCATATTATGACCTCGTAATCTTAATTTTTGAAATTAAAGAGACTAAAATAAACACGGGACAAATTTCAAAAAATAGGGGTTCTGGTGGGAGTTCTCATTAGTAAAATTTTTTTTTTTTTTAAAGGAACCCTAATTTTCCTCTCAAATGAAAAAAAAATTAATTCAGAGAACCGTAAATAGCTCACTCCCAGAACTCAATCCCATTACTCGAACTCCAACCTAATGATTTTGTCCAAAATTGGTAACAGTTACCGATGAGAAACAGAGATGGCTAGGCGTTATATTGATGCAGAACAAAAAAAAAAAAAGAATTAGTGATTGACCTCTTGGATATGGCCAAATTGTGATGTAGAACAAAATTTGGACTGCGAATTTTGATCAAAGTTTCATTGTACAAAGGTTGATGAGTGGCAATGCTTAACGCCTATGAATTCAGGTGTTATTAAATCTTATTTCAATTTGCTATTTGGTACTTAATCAATCATTATTTCCATATATGTTCATGTAATAAAATAGGTTTTAGTAGATTTGAAGATCATAAATGTGCTTCCTGCTAATAATCGACTTATAACCCCATACCTTCAGCCGATGAACCTATTTCTAACAGTGACATATTGGAAAAGTTTTTTTCTGTAAACGTGTTCAGACTGAAATTGAATTAGTTGCACAACGAGATAGATAGATAGATGCATTAGTTTTTATTTGGCTTCTCGTGTACAAATATCCTAATGCATCATTTATTGGATTGGATTGGAGGTAGCCACTCGGGTGGGTCAGGCGGGATGGGTTACGTAAACGGCCATTAAAAAAATACAATCTTTTATTCTATTATATTTTTTTGATCATGTGTAACACAACACAATTTGAAATTGGTCTATTCATACGTATATAGATATAGATTGAAAATGCTACCCCTGAATTTGATCATAACTATTTACTTGTGTTATGTTGCAGTAGCTTCTCGTGATCACCTCCCTTTTTTAAAGACAAAGATATGGACTATATAAATCATCTACACAAATAGCAAAAACTTCGGTAAATAATTATTTATGTTGCTGTATTATATTTCCTATAACATTATTATAGTTATGCAGTAGCTTATATGACCGTTATATAGGATCATATTTTTGTGCTTAGCGGATGTACTGTGTGAGTTATTATGTTTCTTATCTCGAGATGTTGATTTAGAGGTGAATGCTGATTGTGGTAGTTAGCTTTGAAGATCCAAGAAAACTCGCAAATTCTTCATAGTCAGAATTGGTCAAAACTCGGTCAAAGGGCATACTCCCCAGTCTTTTTTTGTAACCCTGCTTCTTATATTGTGTTTACGTTCACAAATCTATATACAAAGGGCATACCTAAGACAGGGTATTGTTGTTCACAAATCTATGATAATTTTTTGTTATATATTTATTTCAGTCTGTTGGTAAGGCCCTCTTTAGGGCTCACGTAGAAGGTCAACCAATGGTAAATGTATACTTAACTTTGGTTTGGAATGGTTAGACTTGAAGGAACTAATCTTTATCATGGATTGCGTACAGAGTGATACGGTATAATGTCAAAACCTGAACTGTTTGTCGAGCCTAATCCAGAGCTACCTTTAGCACTTTTGGACCAAAAGGAGGTAACATTTTTGCTACTCCGGTCACCACTAATATGGTAAATTAGTGTTTTATTTTACTAAAAAGTTCTTCATCCCAAGTATTGTTTTGTTTTGGTATCACCACGCTGGTAAGAAGTTATTGCTGATCGCCAACTCGGATTACATCTATACCGACAAAATGATGTACCATTCTTTCAATAGATTTCTCCCAAATGGATTGAACTGGCGAGATCTATTTGAGATGGTTAGTGCAACAAATAAATAAATAAGTAGGGCACATTTTTACAATGTACTGGAGTTTGTAGGATTGTAGTTAAATGTAGGTTATTGTATCAACAAGTAAGTTAGAATTTTTTTTCAAATGTCACACCCTCTTTATGACCTTTAACTATTGAAAACAAAGCGATGGAAACGAAGATGTCTAAGCAATAAAGAAAACTCAAATCCAGTTCAAAATGTCAACCAATCTCATTCTATTAAAAGTGATCAAGAATAAAATTGATGAAGATAAAAAGGTAAATCGTCATTTTGGATCAACACATTGGAGTTCTTCAATTTACAGTTTATTCCGTAACAGTTTATGGTTTTTGTTTCATTGTAGTTAAAAAGTAAGAGGGCTAAATGGAATGAGAACTCCTGGAGTTAAAGAGATCGAATAGGTTAGTAACTAATCACTAAACAATTAAAAACCTCTATGACTATATGTCACAGTACATACATTATTATATATTTGTTTGTGACTGATTATTATTATATACATCTATATCTATATGTATATTATTTGCATAATAGTTTATATAGAAGTGTTTTTGGTTTCATTATTATATTTGTTCTTCTTCGGCTCTATGGCAAGCGTCGATTTATTTACGACTTAACTGCTGCTTAGAGCCTATACTGAATCACATGCAGGCTTTAAAATCTATGAAAATTTGATTCCATCATTTCCATGGCGTCCTTTTTGCCGGAGGTCCTCACGAAAACAATCTCTCTACCCCGGAGTAGAAAGAGGCATGATTTTCTTTTCCTATGGGTTGAGAATTTTTTTTTTCTCAACTCGTGGTTAGAGAGAAGACTTCTCTTTTATTCTAGTGCATAATTGTGATGCCCCGACCAAAACCTCTATGGTATGAATCATCAACAACAGGTCCATTACACGGTACAACACTATATGCTATTTTAAAACAAGGTTTTGCATTCATAAAAAGATAACGTTTTCCAAACGACAAATGTTTTACAAAAGTAACGTGCTTCTAAGAATAGAAAACATTAACAATAGTACGTGACACTTAGGTCATCAAAACCATGGTTCGCATGTAACATAAGTAGTGAATGCAAAGTAAAAAGTCCTTGACTAGGAGACATCTCTAACAATGCAGAGTACAGCGGAAGTCTAATACATCAAGTCTATTATAGCGGAAGCAATTTCGTCTAAGCACCTAAGAAATAACATGCTTTAAAAAGTCAACACGAATGTTGGTGAGCTATAGTTTTATTGTAAACAATAATGTAATGTAGACCACGAGATTTTGTATTCAAAACAATATGAAAAGTATATGCTTAACCGTGGGCGCTTGGTAACTAACTTAACAAAGTAAAATAAATATCACCCCCTAAAAGTACACTTGGCGAGTGCGTTAAAACAGACGAAGTATTAAACACCCGTTAAATGCTAGCGCGACTAGCCCGAGTGGGGATGTCAAACCCTATGGATCCATATCTAAGATTCGCGTTCACCGGTTCATAAACCAATGACTAAACGTTACTGAGCTAAGGGGAAAATTTGTGCCGTTATGTCACCCACACATATATAAAGTTTAAGTACTCGTGTCTAGTATGTAACACATAAAAAGCGCATGTATTCTCAGTCCCAAAAATAGTTAAAGTAAAAAGGGAGCTATAACTCACAGTGAATGTACGGTATAGTCGATACGAAAGTATAAGCAAGTAGTAAGTCGGTCCAAAAGGTCCTCAACCTAAGTCAATGGTTACTAAGTCAGTAAATTGTCCTAAAAAGTTTAAAAGTAAGTAAGTTAAGTCTTAAGTAACATCATTATCATCATACGTAAAAGATAAAGTAAGTTTTCAACAAGAATAGAGGTCGAAACGAAAAGCTGATTTCGAACAGCCGCTACGACCTCTACACAAACTGAAATGACGCGCGGCCAGTGGCCAAGGCTCTGTTGTGAGTCCTCTTACCGCTTTCCAAATTTCAGATCCTAACTCGATGTCATTTGACCGTGGCGACGGTCAAAGCGCGAGTAGGTCAGAAATTTTAGCACGTCGTTACGAAGGCGTAGTGAACTTCGGAAGACTATAAATCCTAAACCGTATATCGGATTTAGGCGAATCTTAAACGAAAAGTCATCTACACATCCCGAACTTTCTGGAAATCAATTTTCTAGAAGCTCCAGGAGTTAGATTAGACCCTGAAAAACAGATACAAGTGCTCTGGTGGGTTTCTTGGTGTTTGATGCTTATCACGGTTCTCATCCTTGATGCGTATAAGCCTCAAGTGTACAACTCTTGATGTTTTAGCATCACTTTGACCAAGTTTTAAACATCAACACACAATGTCTAGACTAAGAAAAGAAATACAACTCACTTAAGAGTTTTAGAAGGATGATGCACCAAAGTTACATCAAGTTCTTAGTTTCGACACAAGTACAAGTTTATTTGGAATTTAAAGCTACAAACTTGGATTCAAACCAAATAAGCAAGACCTTAAGTTATAAAACTTAGATCTTAGCTAAATATTGAAGACCTTAGACTAGGAAGTCTAGATCTTATGTTCTAGGTGAAACCCTAAGTTATAGAACTTAGACTTTCAACTTTTACAAAACCTTAAGTTATAAAACTTCAGATTTTTACAACATAGAATGAATATAAGCTAGTAAGCTTTTGTTTTAACAAGTTGGATGACCATAAGTTACATAACTTAGATCAAATAATATAATGAAACCCTAAGCTAGAAAACTTGGATCTCTTACAATAATTATGAGACTTCAAGCCATAAAGCTTGTATTCTTGTTTAATGAAAACACAAGTTACAAAATTGAAGTAAAATAAATTAAAGAAGATCATAAGTTAATAAACTTGATCTTTTAACAAACTTTTTGTAGAACCTCAAGCTACCAAGCTTGGATTCCTTGTTCATGCATCTTCTTCAACTAAAGTTTGAAGTTACAAGATATATGATGATTCAAGTTACAAAACTTGAATCTTTGAATGATGATGATGATGAATTCAGTTATGAAAGAAAAAGAAAAAAAGAAATCCAAGAAAACTTACTAGTTTTCTTAGCTTTTAGAGTGAGAAAACTAGAGTGAGAAACTTGAGAGAGTTGTGTGTGTTTTGGTTTGAAAAATGAGAGTGAAGTTTGAAATTTAAGGTGGTGGTGAGGGTGTTGGTGGCTGGCGATCACAATGAGGGGTAGGGTTGGGGGGGGGGAATTTTGGCTTGGCATGGGTGGTGGTACAAGGGTGATGTGTGCATGTTGGGGAGCATGTATCATGGTGTAAGAAATGGTACATAAGCATGCATGAATCTTGTCATAATACTTAATGGATTTGTCTTATGTCTTAATGGGTCATAAGTCCATTAAGATGGTCTAACATACTAGTCCATTAACTAGAGCAGGGGTGGGCCTTTGATAAACTAAGTCCATTAAGGTAATAAGCCCATTAATACTAACTAGTGTGCATTAATAAAACATTAAGCGTAATTAAGCAACCAACAAGCTAAGTAATTGTCATTAAGAAATAACAATTAGGATTAAGGTGTCATAATATTCCCATTATGACCAAAGGTTAACGTGTGCCAAATACGTAGCTCGTTCTAAACGACTAGTGACACTAACGGTCGTAAATGCATTCGAGGATCAAGTTAAGTGATTAAGCACTTAATAACACGTTTTAAGATATTAACGAAAGTAATTATCATGAATAATGATCCCAGAATATCATCTAGCTCAGTACGCACATATACGCAGATTCGTGAAAGTATAAAGCATAAATATAAGTCGAAAAAGTCGAGTCGTTACATTACCCACCTGTTAAAGAAAATTTCGTCCCGAAATTTTAAGCTAAGGTAGACGGCAGGGTCGGGAAGAGGTGAGGATATTTCTGTTTATCTGATCCTCTCGTTCCCAAGTAAACTCGGGTCCTCTTTTAGCATTCCAACGAACTCAGATGATTGGAATCTTGCTTTGCTTCAAGGTCTTGACCTCGCGGTCCATGATCTCAACAGGTTCTTCTACGAAGTTTAGCTTGTTAACCACACACCATTTTTGTCAGGGTTTCTATTCTTCCTTCTATCATTTTGGTTCGCTTAACTGATTTATGGTTAGGTCTAGAATAAGTAATCTCTAAAATTTTAGAGATTACATAATCACCGTAAAATATTTCTCCGATGAAGTTATGAATTAATACTTCATCGTTTGTTGTTGTTGGTCTTCCTTGTTATCTATAGGGCGTATGACACTGATGCTCGTGGGACCGATTGTGAAGTTGAGGTTTACGACGCGGTTGTGGTTGGGGGTGGTAATGGTACTGTTGGCTTTGATGATGGTGGTACTGGTTATGCTGCTGGTGCTGCTGCTGGTGTTTGTAATATTTGCACCATATTCTCCAAAGCTACTACCTGAGCGCGAAGCTCGTTGACTTCTTCTATTACACCGGAATGATTGTCGGTTCGGACAAATGGATAAATAAATTCTAGAATTTGATGTAGTGTATAATCGTGACGAGATACTCTGAAAATGAGAGAGAAAATGGTGTTCCGGACAGGTTCGCCTGTAAGTGCTTCAGGTTCTTCGTCAAGAGGGCAATGTGGTGGATGGAAGGGATCACCTTCTTCTTGTCTCCAATTATTGAGGAGGCTACGAACACATCCCCAATTCATCCAGAATAGATGATGGCTGATTGGTTGATCTATTTCGGTCACACTGCTTTCGGAGCTGGAGTGAGATTCCATTTCGGAATCCGAGGAACTTGAATAAATGATGAATTCCATTTCGTACGATTGAATAAAGGATTTTTCGATATAAAAAATGATTTTTAGGCTATCGGGTGGTATTATATTTACATAGGATATCTATATATATAGATCAAAAGATTTCGTAGATTACGGAGGAATTTACGGAATATGTCAGGCAAATTTTACAGTAACAGATACGATAAGATCTGATTTAGCAGATACGCTAAGATATGAATTTTGTCTATACACTATTCATGCAATCAATGTAGCAAGACGTGTCTAGACTAATAATGATAAGCAGGTAATTTCCTAAAGGTGATTGATGATGGTGAAACGTAACCTTTATTTATGAACGGATTTGAGTTGTTTTGTTACACGAATTGATTTATTGTATATGTGGTATTTTATTGAATTCAGGTTGATTTCACACATATATAGGCAACTAGTCCTATCCGTGTAGTTTAGTTTGTCGGTAAATCCGATTCGTTCCACAGGGAGATGGAGTGTTTAATGGTTTTTAATAGTCTTTGATGTCAAACTTAATTAAAGGGGGTTTTGGATTAGGAATTTATAAAATAACAGTAAAAGAAAATAACTTAAACTAATTTCATAAATAAAATTACAAGATTACAATAATTAACTTAAAAAGGAACTAAATGAGATTATACTAATTAGGATGCGAATATTTTATTACTAAAGGGTAATTAGTAAAATAGTAACTTTTAATAAAACTATATGTTTAGAATTTTGTTTTGAGCAATTATAATATAAACTTATTTAAATTAACTAAATGACATGTTTAAAAAGATTAATACAAATTAAAAGGAATTAAAATGATTAACTAATTGTAAACTAATTTCTAATTATAAAGTATTATAATTAACACTAATTATTAGGATTTAACATGTATTAAAGTATTTTATAAGAACTAATATAAATTATATAGTAATAACCTAAATATAATAGTAAAAAGGCTAAAACCCTAATTTTAAACTAATTAAATAATTAAAACCCTAATTTTAACCCTACTGGTACTGTAGCCGGATTACTGTCTACGCGTTTCGCGTATTTATACGCGTATCGCGTATATCTTAAACCTTACACGAATTGTGTAGATCTGATCGTACAGTTTGATAAATAGGCGTACGCGTTTCGTGTAATCATACACGTTTCGCGTATGACTTATACGATGTGACAAACAGTCTGGTACGAATTTTAAGTATTTTTATGTAATCTTTTATATTTTATAATAATAATTCGTAAATAATAATAATAATACTTTTATAATAAATATAAATGGGATAAATGGGAGTGTTTACTTAAATGTGTCACCCCTAGGTCCATGGATTGTTTTAAGTTTGCGCCCTATTTAAAATGTTTTAGTAATAAACTTTATATTTTTCTTTCGAATAAATATAAGGTTACGACTAACTAAAATAAATCTAATTTTCATCGGATTCTATTTAGATAGCTACTATTCCCTAAGTATTTAAATTGAGACCTAGCCTAGTTTTGACTTTCGCCAATACCCAAATCATAACGGTTTCCCTTTTTATAATTTCACTATCATATAATTATTGATATTACCCAAACCACCGAAGTTTATTTCTAAATTGGTGTTAATAACTTATCCATAAATTCGTCTAGATCATTTTAATGTTGAAGCTTAATTTATGTAAATAAAAACAACTTTCGTTATTTAAATTTAATAAATTAAGTGGCAAGGGTTAAATACCTAATTACACAATAATGGTTCTTTTAACTAGGCTCAATATTAAAAATACTAAAGTTACATTTTAACTTTTACAAATGATAACAATCCATTTCACTAGGGGCTCTACATCTAAGCAAACACTAAGGTAATTTAGCTATTCATTACACTAAGGTAAACATAAAAATATAGATATGCAAACATAATAACAACGATAATTTTAACAGAGTAAACTTACTAAAAATTCTTCACTTTCATTAACTTCAAATGGTAGAAAATTACAATAATAACACCCTTAATCACGAACAATACACCCTTAATATTTGAAACTAATCCTAATATTTGAACTTTGAAACTGAAATGGAAATAATACAGAACAATAATATGTATGTATATTAATTTGTGTGTAGTCTCTGTCCTTTTCTAATGTGTCTCCTGCACTTCGTATTTATCATTGAGATATTAGGTATAGTTGGTCAAAAAGCCCCATTTGCTGTTAGCACTAGACAAAAGAATTGTTTTAAAAATCAAAAGCCAGCCGCCCCATTCTTGCGTTCTGGAACTTGTCTGGCCTAACATTACGCATTTCGTGTAGGCTTACACGATTCGCGTAAGACCAACAGGCTACACGTTTCGTGTAGAGTTACACGATTCGTGTATGAGTTAATGGCAGTTTTCTTTATTTTTCTTTTTCGTTTGTTCTTTGTTGATCCCGTATCGATGTGTACCATTTTGGACGACTTGTGTAACCTTTTTCTTCAGTCTTCTTCGTTCTTGAATTCGGATAAACATTTTCTCGATATATATTTGATTTAAACTCATCGTTTATCGTTGTTTCTTCAAATAGCAAGCTCTTGTCCACTTTTGTCGTTTTTCTTGAATATTATACGTTGAATGTCTTTTTAGATGATAAAAGCTGATGAAATATAACTGATATTGCGTCTAATAATATGTATGTTTAGAGCAATATCAAAATACCCCACACTGGAACGTTGCTTGTCCTCAAGCAATTACATCTTTGAACAGAATTAGAACATTACATATTTTTCCTTATTGAACATTAGATCACACAACACACACTACACGAAATGAAACACACGCTATATGGAATAAGTTTTGCACACTACACAATTTTTATTGAATCACACGCACACCACACGAAACGAAATTCTGACAACAGAAACAAACATGAAACTCGTGATTAAGGTTTAAAAATTTGGATCCTTAGGGAAAATTGGACCTTGTGAAAACGTTTTATGATTTTATAAAATGTCATGCTAGTTTTTACACTAGATACGTTTTCCGGTTTTAACCTCAAATTTCGGTTGAGGGTAACTGAAAACCGAAGTCTCAGTCGGCGATTAGCAAGCTATTCGCCCCCATGATTGTAGTATCATGGAACTTGAAGCCGAATGTCCAAAAAATAGTTTTACACAATATAATTCATAAAATAGCATAAGTTTTAGAACAAAATTATATCGTGTCCAAATATCATCGGTGAACCATGAGTTTGTACACCTCAATTTGTTATGGCATATGTATGTTGACCGCGGTTAAACATAGATGCAGTTGATCTTTACGGAGATCATCCATCTGGGGATTAGATTCATTAGTCTTAAAAGCTAATTTGCATTGTGCCCCCCATTGTACGAAACATATCCTTCTCATGGTTAGGATAAGTCTGACCACCAAAAACCCTGTTTGATGCTGAGGTTAGGTGGATTTCCAGCCGATCTTAGGGATGACTTTTCAAGATTTTTCGTCAACCTACAGCTGTTCTGGACTACATCTTCTAACATAAGTTAGCAAGTGTGTCAATTTGGAAGACTTTACTTCCTTACGGGATGGACTTGATTCATCCTCTATTACTCGTAATAGTGGATTATTCAGGTTTATACGTTCCGAAGCAATAATATCTGCAATAACTTGAAAGAAACATGTGATAAATGGTTCTCAACATAAGTATTTATAAATTCTTGTTATAAATGGTTTTTCTTTTATAGTTTTTAAACAAATAAACTTATGCGTTTTTAATGTATTGAGACAACAATTTCGGTTTTTGACACCTGATCTTTAATTGCTCGTAGTTACCTTAAAAATTTATTTGTTATATTTGTTTAAAGATTTTCAAATTTTCATAAAAATCAATAACTTATAAGTTCTCGAGAATTTATATATTCCCACCCCACACTTAAGATTATGTAATGCCCTCATTACATAAAATTAGATAATAATGTATAAATTTGAGAGTACAAAAAGTGTGAAGTATTTGGAACTTCCTTTGTTAACCGTTTTGGATTTTCAAATTGTTTTACCTATGATTATATCCAATGTTTGTATCACAATGTAATTCGATGTTTCGTTTCGTCTAATTGCATTTTCTTCTGTACCTGTCATAACCATGTTAAAAACATACAAAACATGGGGTTGTACTTCAATCGTACAAAACAATTTTTACCCCACACTACTTTCTTGCTAATATATAATAAAACATAAGAAACATAAAAAGTATCAATACACACCATACAATTATGTTATTACAAACCATAAAAATAAAAATGTTTTAAAGAATAGAACTAGTTAAATGGATTCCAAAACGGGCCTCCCTGATCGCCTTCTTCCTGTTGCTGTCACTGCCGTTGTTCGTTTAGGCGTTGTTCCTCGTAGAAACGCCTATATGCATCCTGACTCGCGGCTATGGCGGCGTTATGGTCATATGGTGGAGGTAGAGGGTCATTGGGTGTCTGCCATTGGGGGTATGAAGGATAGTCTGAGGGTGCGTAATTCTGCGGGTTAGACGCGTATAAATATGCCTGATGATGCGCCCACTCTAATTGTGCTCCATGACCCCTCTGATCGTATCGGATGTTAGACAGAATATTATACTGATCTAGTTGGGTATGCCTAATATCCCCCAATTGTCGAGACAAAGCAGTATACTGGTCTTCTGATCTCACTCCCCAGTTTTGATATGAGTTACGTACATCTAAACTCAATGCGTTAAAAGAATTTTGGAGCATATCGAAATCAGAAGTACCTGTATGAGACGAGCTAGCCTGATCTGTCTCTCTGCGTCTCCTCCTAGCTTCCCTCGCGGGTTCATCATCCTCCTCCATAGGTGCGTGAGCAGCAACTTCCTGTTGCCTTAAACTACGTACCCCACCCCTCACACGTATAGCCTTAGCTGTCTTATACACCTCCAATCCTAAAGTACGAACCCGTTGATCTATCGGCTGGATTGGAGGATCTAATTCGTTCGGGTTGAGACCGAACCAGGCTGCCAAACACGTGACATAGTGACCCCCCGACATGTCACTGGATCCTCGAGCACCCTTACCTATATGGGCCAAAAAGTAGGCCACTCCATAGGGTATACTAATAAATGTATCCCTATCTCTAATTGCATCCAAATACCAAAGGTCAACATAATTAATCTTATCTGTATTAAGGAATGCCCTTTGGTTAATTGTGTTCGCTATAAATTTATGAATTATTCGATAGCGAACATTAGTGATCTTAAGGTATGATTCTTGGCCTGCTACATATGTATTCTTTTGGGAAAAAGAACGCCAGACGCTCAAAGAATCATAATCTCCTGTATACTTAGCTCCTGTAAAAATATATTCCCAAAAACCGGGAGCATTCATCTCATTACCGTCATAAATCCCTAAGGCCATAGTCATGTCGCCTAGGGACATTACTCTATCTACCCCACCCAGTCGAAATTGTAGAAATCTAGTATATTCGATATTTTCCGGGTTTATATTCATCCTAACGGTAGAGTAAAATTCCAAACACAATTCTCTATATACAGGAGAATTCAATCTAAACAATCTCTCAAAGTCATTATAATACCTAATTTCCCCAAATTCATTCGTGAAACTTTGGGTTAAAATTTCCCTTATCGGTGTATCTAAGTTGACTGGGTCTCCTAGGGGATCCCAATCAACAACGTAAACTGGAGAGATGGTTCGATTTACCAGAATGAGTAAATCCTTAACTTTTTGCACCCTTTGATGTAATTCGTTAGGAAATTGCAGGATCGGGTGTAGGTTCAAGAGTTGTTGTTCCATTTCGGGGGTAACTTGATCTTGTACTTGTTGTTGGTTAAATGCCCTCATTCTAAATGGTCCCTGCATAACATTTTAAAACAAGAAAATCATCCCAATAGGATGTGTTAATGTTAGCAAAGAGTCTAAATTCAACCTACAAACTTGTTTTCAATACCACATGAATCAATTTATTTCAACAACATTGGAAGATTTAGTTATATGATTCAAAACAAAACAAAACAAATCAAAAATCATAAATCAAAAATCAAGTTTCATATACAAAGTTTAATTCATAAGTGAAAACACGCAATTTATCTAAGTATATCGAATTCAATTCAATCACATTGCGTGCATTTCAGCTTCTAAATAATCCTTAACAACATTACAATTCATACTTGATTCATGATATTTACAAAAATTATCAAATTTAGGCTAAAATTAAAAATCACAAAATCAAACAATCAAAATCATGTTCAAGAGTTCTAACTACCAACAAAACACTTAAAAACACCTAATTACAACCAAAATAACACACCTCAGTATCAATTTCTCAATTATCCCCAATTTGTATAAACCCTAATTTTTCAATAATCAATTAAACATCAGTTTTTCATGCTAATCGGGTTTATTATCTTACTAACAACATAGATATAGCAATAATCAAGCAAAAATCAACAATATCATGCATATAATTCGGATTAAAGCCATAAAAATAAATAATGAAAAACTTGAAGAACATGAGGTAAAATGGGTTTAGGACCCTTACCAATCTAGGCATGTTGAAAAATTGAAGAATTGGGGAAGATTGGAAGTGTTAATTTAAGTTTTGGGTGTGATTTTTGGGGATTTTGGCTTGGGTTCTCGTCTCAGCAGCAGAAATAATAAGAATGGAGTGAACAAAACAGGCTGCTGCTCGATCTGATATGTCCCAATTTTTGACCGTACGCGTTTCGCGTAGGTATACGCGTTTCGCGTATAACTGGGATCCACGCGTTTAGTGTACTGCTACACCTTACGCGTATGCCTTGGCCCTTTTTTTTTTTTTTTTTTTTACTTATAATCAATTAAATTTTAAAATATCTTTTATAAATTTATATTTGTAACGGAAATTCGGTTGTTACACCTGATCTTAATCCGTTTATAAATTTTTTTAATTTCAATTTATAGAATTCAATTCATTAAAAGTTAAAGTTTTAAATCTTTTTCGAAAACAAATTAAAAATAAAAACACTCTATTTTTTTGTGTTAAAAATATTAACATTTTTAATTTTTAGAACAAGTACATGAAAAATAAAAATTACACAAATTAAAATACACTCTATTTTTTTGTATACCCCTAAATCAACTAATTTTCAAACTTAAAACTTTGTTTCCTATCGATTAGGTAGAGATAAATTCGGTCGTCAAACCTATCATTATCCACGACAAAGATTTACAAGTTATATATTTTTACGGTTATTGATAAAAAGGTATATTTTGCAATCTACTGTAGACTTTTAGAATTTAACAAAAAATTTTGTGCAATTTGAAGAATGAAAATTCAGTTGTGACACCTAAACATTTTCATTTTCAAAGAAACAAGTTAAACTCAAGGCGTTTCACCTTCAATTTAGTAGAAAGGATTTTTTTTTTAAATTTTTATTTTGTTTTCGTGGTTTACTATTTAACAGATATCTTATGAATCCAACAAGAAATTTCGTGCAATTTGAAAAACGATAATTCAGTTGTAACACTTAACATTTATCGTTTTCAATGAAAACATATTGAACTCAAGGTTCATCACTTTTAAATGGTAGACCGTTTTAATAGAACATACAACAAACAAAAACAAACCAAACACACCAAAACATTACACACAAAAATGCACAAACACACAATTGGCGAGAAAAAGATTTAAAGAGTGAAGCCTCGTTGGCTCGCCTCGTAGTGGAGTCGCATTATTTCGCTCCCCATTGCTTCGTAGGCGTAACCTCGCTGGTTTAAGAGGTTTTCTTCTGCACATTTTAAAGGCCCTTCTCGGCATAAGGTTACGTACTCGTAATTAGAGTCCGTTTGGTTCTTTGGGCAATCTCCGGAGTGAGTCGGTTTTCCACATTTCACACATTTACCCAAATGACGTGCTCGACGCCTTTTAGCTGATTTAGATTTTCCTCTTGCATAGTTTGTCTCATTTAGTTTCTGTCTTTCTTCTTTCCTCGCCTTATCGCATCTTTTCTTAATATCTAACACCACATCCCTCGGTAAAATCTTATCGCACTTTAAAATGAAATGGTTGTAGATATACTGACTGCGTATCTTGAAATTACACAATAAAAACAAAAAGAAATTAAAAAGGTAGAATAGAGGGAGAAGACTAGTTCTTTAGGGTCTGCTAGGGAAAGACCAATCTAACCCCACTCTTAAAGATAAGAATAAAAATCGAGAATGGAGTTTAAAACCTTAGAGTTACCCTGAATTTATTTGTCCTTAGGGTAGAAGGTGATTTCGTCTCTTTCCGTAGTATTGATTTCTTCAAAGTATAACTTGAGTCTGTGTCCGTTCACTTTGAAAGTTCCACCGTCTTTACCATACAACTCTGCATATCCAGATGGAAAAACCTGTTTTATTATATATGGCCCAGTCCATCGGGATCTAAGTTTACCAGGTGAAAACTTGAAACGTGATTGGAATACCAATACTTTATCCCCTTGTTCAAATTCTTTCTTTTTTAATCGTGCATCGTGCCATACTTTAGTTTTTTCTTTATATGTTTTAGAATTTTCGTAGGCTTGTAATCTTAATTCATCTAGTTCGTTAAGTTGTAATAACCTATTTTCTCCGGCTTGTACAAGGTCAGTATTACATTCTCTCATAGCCCAGTATGCCTTGTGTTCAACTTCAACAGGTAGATGACACGCTTTACCGTATACAAGTCTAAATGGTGTGGTACCTATTGGTGTTTTATACGCAGTCCTAAAAGCCCACAACGCGTCATCTAACTTGCGTTGCCAGATTTTAGGGTTGTTATTAACCGTCTTCTCAAGTATGCGTTTTAAGGCACGATTCGTGTTCTCCACTTGACCACTTGTTTGCGGGTGGTACGGAGTAGAGAAACGATGAGTTACGCCATACTTCTTCAACACCTTTTCAAGAAGGTTGTTGGTAAAATGTGTTCCTCGGTCGGATATGAGTGCTTTTGGGATTCCAAAGCGTGAGAAGAGATTTTTCAAGAAGTTTACCACCACCCTAGCATCATTTGTAGGCAAAGCTTTTGCTTCAGCCCACTTGGATACATAGTCAACGGCTACTAGTATGTACTTGCACTTATGTGAACTTGGAAAGGGTCCCATGAAATCGATTCCCCAAATGTCAAAGATTTCACAAACTTGGATGCCGGTTTGAGGCATCTCATCCTTTTTCGTGATGTTACCCGTTCGTTGGCATGCGTTACAAGTCCGAACGAAATCATGGGCATCTTTAAAGATCGTGGGCCAATAAAAGCCCGATTCAAGGATTTTTCTTGCAGTGTGGTTTGGTCCGAAATGACCGCCGGTTGGCCCTTGATGGCAATGCTCAAGAATTTGTTGAGCTTCTTGTCCGTACACACAACGGCGAATTATTTGATCCGCACCAACACGAAATAGGTCTGGGTATTCCCAGAAATATGACTTCAAATCTGCAAAGAATTTCTTCTTTTGCTGATAAGTAAGTCCTTTTTGTAGAATGTCTGAAGCAAGATAGTTTGCAAAATGGGCAAACCATGGGATTTCAGATTCTTTTTCAACCCTCATTAGAGATTCGTCAGGAAATGTATCTTTGATGATTGTATCATCAAGTTTATCTAATTCGGGGTTTTCAAGTCGGGATAAATGATCGGCAGCTAGATTCTCGGCTCCTTTCTTATCACGTATCTCAATGTCAAATTCTTGAAGTAAAAGAACCCAACGTATGAGACGATGTTTTGCATCTAGTTTCGAGAATAAATACCTAAGTGTCGAATGGTCCGTGTAAACAATGGTCTTGGACAACACCAAATATGACCGAAATTTATCAAATGCATAAACAACCGCTAGGAGTTCTTTTTCCGTGGTGGTATAATTAATTTGGGCTCCCGTTAGAGTTTTACTTGCATAATAAATCGGAAGAAAATGATTATCGGGACGTTGTCCTAAAACAGCACCTAAAGCATAGTCGCTTGCGTCACACATTAGCTCAAATGGCATACTCCAATCCGGAGATACCATAATTGGAGCTTGTGTGAGTTTTGATTTTAGAATCGAGAATGCATTCTCGCAATTAGAATCGAAGTCAAACGGAGCATCCTTTTCAAGAAGTTTGGTCAATGGGCGGGCGATTTTAGAAAAATCTTTGATAAATCTCCTATAGAATCCTGCGTGACCAAGAAAGCTTCTAATTGCTTTAACATTTGATGGTTTAGGTAGCTTAGAGATAACTTCAATTTTAGCTTTATCTACCTCTATTCCCGCACGAGATATTTTGTGACCAAGTACAATGCCCTCTTTCACCATGAAGTGGCATTTTTCCCAATTTAGGACCAAGTTTACTTTCTCACATCGGATAAGCATACGTTCAAGGTTGAAAAGACACGATTCAAAGGAGTCTCCAAATACGGAAAAGTCATCCATGAAGACTTCCATACAATCCTCTACCATATCATCAAAGATTGCCATCATGCACCTTTGAAAGGTTCCGGGTGCATTGCATAAACCAAACGGCATGCGGTGATAGGCAAAGGTACCGAAAGGACAAGTGAATGTGGTCTTTTCTTGGTCGTTGGGATCAATTGGAATTTGGAAGTAACCGGAGAAACCGTCTAAAAAGCAATAATATTCTTTTCCCGCTAATCGTTCAAGCATTTGATCAATAAAAGGTAACGGGAAATGATCCTTTCTAGTGGCATCATTTAGACGTCTGTAATCAATACAGACTCTCCAGCTGGTAACTGTTCTAGTTGGGACGAGTTCGTCTTTTTCATTTAATATAACGGTTGTACCCCCCTTTTTGGGTACTACTTGTACTGGACTAACCCATGGACTATCGGAGATGGGGTAGATTAACCCGGCGTCAAGAAGCTTGATGACCTCCTTTTTAACAACCTCTTTCATGTTGGGATTTAGCCTGCGTTGTCTTTGTACTACGGGTTTGTAGTCATTCTCAAGGAGAATTTTATGTGTACAATAAGACGGGTTTATTCCCGGAATGTCGGTTGTTTTCCAGGCTATAGCCTTTTTATGGGTTTTTAATACAGAAATTAGCTTATCCTTCTCATTATCTGAAAGATGTGAAGCAATAATTACTGGTAATTGAGATGTACCTTCGAGATAAGCATACTCCAAGTGTTTGGGTAGCTCTTTAAGCTCTAGTACGGGTGGTTCTTCTAAGGAATTTTTTATACGAAATCTATCTTCATTTTTGATTTCCTCAAACGATTCCTCTTCCATGGGAATTTCTTCTATTATGGTCTCGTCATCCGTGACCACCTTCATCAACTCATCAAAATCTTTATCAATATTGAAGTATTCATTCTCACTTACCGGGGCTAACCCCGGGATATCAATTTCAAGTAGCTCCTTCAATTCATTCTCGACACAAAGATCTATAACATCAATTTGAAAACAAGAGTCATCGGTAGAAGTGGGTCTTTTCATGGCTTTGTCAATGTGACAAATTATTCTCTCGTTTCCCACACCTAGACTCAATTGTTCTTTTTGGACATTAATGATAGCATCTGCAGTGTTTAGGAAAGGACGTCCTAAAATGATAGGAACTTTTGTGTCCTCTTGCATTTCTAGAATAACAAAGTCGACGGGAAAGATAAGTGAGCCAACTTTTACAAGTATATCCTCGGCTATACCTATGGGAGTATCAAATGATTGGTTTGCTAATCGAATACCCATCCGGGTTGGTTTTAAGTCTCCTAAGTCAAGTTTTAAATATAATGAGTAAGGCATTAGGTTAACACTTGCACCTAGGTCGGCTACTGCATCGTACACCACCGAATCACCCATCATACATGGTATGATAAAACTACCAGGGTCTCCTAATTTTGGAGGTACATTTTGTTTCTTTAAGATGGCCGAACATTCCTCATGGAGGAATGTGGCAGAAACGTCGTGGTATTTACCCTTCGAGGATATGAGATCCTTTAAAAACTTCCCGTAATTGGGCATATCCCTAAGAACCTCCGCGAGTGGCATGTTAATGCTAATTTGCTTAATCATGTCCGCAAATTTCTCATACCGCCTTGCGAGTCTGTCTTTCTTTAATGCTTTTGGGTATGAAATGGGTTCCTTATGCACCTTTACTGTTGGTTCTTCACTTTTCTTTGGTATGACCTCAGGTGGATCATCTTTCTCTTGTTCTTTGTCAACTTGCTCATTTTCATCAACCGGTATTTGTAAAACAGAAGGACATAAAGGAACTTTCGGGGACTTAAGAGTCTCCGGTTTAGTAGTTAAACCACTTCTAGTAGTTATAGCATTTACATGCTCGTTCCTTGTTTGGGGGTTGTTGGGATTCACTTGAGTATTTGAGGGGAGAGTACCTGGTGGTCTCTCTGATAGTAACTGTGATATCCTTCCAACATCCCTTTCTAAGTTTTGTATTGTGGCTTGTTGATTTCGGATTTGCTGAGTTTGGAGCTCTGTATTTTGCTCGTGCTTAACCATAAAATCTCTTAAGAGATCTTCTAAACCAGATTTCCTCTCAGGTTGAGGTTGCATAATTGCTAATGGTTGTGGTTGCATAAGTGCTAGTGGTTGTGGTTGATTGTGTTGGAAATTATTTTGATAATTTCGTTGAGGTTGATTTCGGTTATTATAACCTGGTGGCGGATTTCTTTGATTTTGATTTGGGAAATTCCGGTTATTTTGGTAACCTGGATTTCCTCCTTGATAGTTATTATTATTTTGATAGTTATTATTATTTGATCCTGAAGGTCCTCCTACTTGATAGCTGTTTATAGGAGGATATTTTCGGTTGTTTGCTTCTATAGCTGGAAAATCACTGAAGTTCATTTCACCTTTTCGTAAGTAACCTAAGAAATTTGCTTGCTCTTCCATTGTACTTTGATCACAATCTCTAGTAAGATGGGGACCTTGGCATAGTTCACATCCTACTCTGATAGCATGCATTTCCTTGGTTACTTTCTCGATTTGCCTTGCTTGATTTGCTATTTGAACTTTTAAAGAAGCAATTTCATCATTGCTTTCAATACTAGCAACATTTGATGATCTAGAGAATTCTATTTCTTGATGCCAATTATGGGAATGAGAAGCTAAATCAGCAATGATTGTGTGGGCGTCTTCAGGTATTTTCTTCATGACCGAACCTCCGGCTGCAACATCTATATCTTTTCTAGTTGCCACATTGACGCCTTTATAGAATATTTGGACCTTTTGGAATGTATTCAACCCGTGTTGAGGACATACCCTAAGCATTTTGTTGAATCGGGTCCAAGCTTCATAAAGAGTTTCATTAAGCTTTTGCATAAAGTGATTTATATCACTTTGCAATTTTGCTGCTTTTGAAGCAGGAAAGAATTCTGACAAAAACTTATCCATCATATCATTCCAGTTTTCAATATAACCTTCTGGTAATGAGTCTAGCCAATCTCTTGCATCATCTTTTAAGGACCATGGAAAGATTTTTAAACATGCAACTTCATCGGTGACATCTTTGATTTTGAAAAGCTTGCAAATGCTTACAAACTTACGAAGATGCTCGTTAGCATCCTCATTTGGGGCTCCACCGAATTGACATGTATTAGTCACCATGTGTAAAAATTGACCTTTTATTTCAAAGCCATCACTCATCGTGGGTTGGATGATTGCGTGGCCTTGACCTTTTCTTGTGGCCTTCATTAATGCTTCCATCGTTTGATTTGTATCAGCCATTTCTTCTTCTTCTTTAATAATCGGCTCTATGATTGGTTGAATTATTGGTTCAGAGTCGGATTCTAAGGAAAGTGACTCTAAATTTTTAGCAAGAGATTCTACTTCTTGAGCTCTTAAGCGTTCGTGGAATTTTCTTTCGGGTTCAGGATGTGAAGGAGTTAATTCAGCGTTGGAGGAACGTAAGTTCATACATTAATTTCTATTATGAGATCACTTCACTAAAGGTTTATCTAGGGTTACCTACTTGTTTCTCTTTTTTTTAGTGTTTTTTCGGTGTTTTAAAATTACTAGTACTTCCTATTTCTTTTTGTTGTTTTTGTCCTTTATTAATTCTTTGAGGTTCCGGATTAAGTTTAACGAGTTTAGGATTGAACGGATCATACAATTTGGGAAATTGTACAAAGAACTAAAGGATTTATTCAAAAACTTTGAACTTTCTTGGAAATGAATTTCCTCGAGAGGATCGAATAACATAAAAACAATGATAAAAACCTTTAAACAAACAGACTATCCTTCTGATTTTGCCCACGTTTCGAATAGCCAAAAGATGCAGCAGAGGGGCAGGATCCTTCTATTGACCAATAAAATTGGTGATCCAACAACCCGGTCCACGTACAAATCCAACTACTACTACGAATCAGAAAAATTATCTATTTATTTAACTGCCAACTCCCCGGCAGCGGCGCCAAAAAGTTGATGATGGTGAAACGTAACCTTTATTTATGAACGGATTTGAGTTGTTTTGTTACACGAATTGATTTATTGTATATGTGGTATTTTATTGAATTCAGGTTGATTTCACACATATATAGGCAACTAGTCCTATCCGTGTAGTTTAGTTTGTCGGTAAATCCGATTCGTTCCACAGGGAGATGGAGTGTTTAATGGTTTTTAATAGTCTTTGATGTCAAACTTAATTAAAGGGGGTTTTGGATTAGGAATTTATAAAATAACAGTAAAAGAAAATAACTTAAACTAATTTCATAAATAAAATTACAAGATTACAATAATTAACTTAAAAAGGAACTAAATGAGATTATACTAATTAGGATGCGAATATTTTATTACTAAAGGGTAATTAGTAAAATAGTAACTTTTAATAAAACTATATGTTTAGAATTTTGTTTTGAGCAATTATAATATAAACTTATTTAAATTAACTAAATGACATGTTTAAAAAGATTAATACAAATTAAAAGGAATTAAAATGATTAACTAATTGTAAACTAATTTCTAATTATAAAGTATTATAATTAACACTAATTATTAGGATTTAACATGTATTAAAGTATTTTATAAGAACTAATATAAATTATATAGTAATAACCTAAATATAATAGTAAAAAGGCTGAAACCCTAATTTTAAACTAATTAAATAATTAAAACCCTAATTTTAACCCTACTGGTACTGTAGCCGGATTACTGTCTACGCGTTTTGCGTATTTATACGCGTATCGCGTATATCTTAAACCTTACACGAATTGTGTAGATCTGATCGTACAGTTTGATAAACAGGCGTACGCGTTTCGTGTAATCATACACGTTTCGCGTATGACTTATACGATGTGACAAACAGTCTGGTACGAATTTTAAGTATTTTTATGTAATCTTTTATATTTTATAATAATAATTCGTAAATAATAATAATAATACTTTTATAATAAATATAAATGGGATAAATGGGAGTGTTTACTTAAATGTGTCACCCCTAAGTCCATGGATTGTTTTAAGTTTGCGCCCTATTTAAAATGTTTTAGTAATAAACTTTATATTTTTCTTTCGAATAAATATAAGGTTACGACTAACTAAAATAAATCTAATTTTCATCGGATTCTATTTAGATAGCTACTATTCCCTAAGTATTTAAATTGAGACCTAGCCTAGTTTTGACTTTCGCCAATACCCAAATCATAACGGTTTCCCTTTTTATAATTTCACTATCATATAATTATTGATATTACCCAAACCACCGAAGTTTATTTCTAAATTGGTGTTAATAACTTATCCATAAATTCGTCTAGATCATTTTAATGTTGAAGCTTAATTTATGTAAATAAAAATAACTTTCGTTATTTAAATTTAATAAATTAAGTGGCAAGGGTTAAATACCTAATTACACAATAATGGTTCTTTTAACTAGGTTCAATATTAAAAATACTAAAGTTACATTTTAACTTTTACAAATGATAACAATCCATTTCACTAGGGGCTCTACATCTAAGCAAACACTAAGGTAATTTAGCTATTCATTACACTAAGGTAAACATAAAAATATAGATATGCAAACATAATAACAACGATAATTTTAACAGAGTAAACTTACTAAAAATTCTTCACTTTCATTAACTTCAAATGGTAGAAAATTACAATAATAACACCCTTAATCACGAACAATACACCCTTAATATTTGAAACTAATCCTAATATTTGAACTTTGAAACTGAAATGGAAATAATACAGAACAATAATATGTATGTATATTAATTTGTGTGTAGTCTCTGTCCTTTTCTAATGTGTCTCCTGCACTTCGTATTTATCATTGAGATATTAGGTATAGTTGGTCAAAAAGCCCCATTTGCTATTAGCACTAGACAAAAGAATTGTTTTAAAAATCAAAAGCCAGCCGCCCCATTCTTGCGTTCTGGAACTTGTCTGGCCTAACATTACGCGTTTCGTGTAGGCTTACACGATTCGCGTAAGACCAACAGGCTACACGTTTCGTGTAGAGTTACACGATTCGTGTATGAGTTAATGGCAGTTTTCTTTATTTTTCTTTTTCGTTTGTTCTTTGTTGATCCCGTATCGATGTGTACCATTTTGGACGACTTGTGTAACCTTTTTCTTCAGTCTTCTTCGTTCTTGAATTCGGATAAACATTTTCTCGATATATATTTGATTTAAACTCATCGTTTATCGTTGTTTCTTCAAATAGCAAGCTCTTGTCCACTTTTGTCGTTTTTCTTGAATATTATACGTTGAATGTCTTTTTAGATGATAAAAGCTGATGAAATATAACTGATATTGCGTCGAATAATATGTATGTTTAGAGCAATATCAGTGATAAGTAGATGATTTTCGACACAAAATGATAAGCAAAACTTTTGACATGCAGACACGGTCGAAGTCCAGACTCACTAATGCATCCTAATGACTTATCAGTTAGACACACTAATGCAGACCTGGTTCGCTAAGACCACCGCTCTGATACCACATGTAATGACCCATCCTAATCCATAAGAACGAATACAATAACATATGATTACATCGCGAGGTATTTGACCTCTATATGATACATTTTACAAACATTGCATTCGTTTTTAAAAGACAAACTTTCTTTACATCGACAATTGACAGGCATGCCTACCATTTCATAATATCTACTATCCAACGATAAATTGACTTAATAATAATCTTTGATGAACTCAATGACTCGAATGCAACGTTCTTCGAAATATGCCATGAATGACTTCAAGTAATATCCTTAAAATGAACAAATGCACAGCGGAAGATTTCTTTCATACCTGAGAATAAACATGCTTTAAAGTGTCAACCAAAAGGTTGGTGAGTTCATTAGTTTATCATAATCATTTATTTCCATCATTTTAATAGACCACAAGAATTTCATTTCCATTTCTCATAAATATACGTCCCATGCATAGAGACAAAAATCATTCATGTGGATTGAACACCTGGTAACCGACATTAACAAGATGCATATAAGAATATCCCCTATCATTCCGGGACATCCATCGGACATGATAAAAAAAATTCGAAGTACTAAAGCATCCGGTACTTTGGATGGGGTTTGTTAGGCCCAATAGATCTATCTTTAGGATTCGTGTCAATTAGTAGATCGGTTTACTAATTCTTAGGCTACCAAGCAAAAGGGGCATATTCGGCTTCGATCATTCAACCATAGAATGTAGTTTCAATTACTTGTGTCTATTTCGTCAAACATTTATAAAAGCGCATGTATTCTCAGTCCCCAAAAATTATATATTGCAAAAGCATTTAAAAAGGGAGTAATGAAACTCACCATATTGTATTTCGTAGTAAAAAATACATATAACGTCATTGAACAAGTGCAAGGTTGGCCTCGGATTCACGAACCTATATTAATTATATATTTTTATATGTTGGTCAATATCTGTATAGCAATTTAGGTCAGATCATAGTGTACCACAATCCTAATGCTCGAGACTAATATGTAAAAGTCAACAAAAGTCAATTTGACTCAAAATGATTTTCAAAATTTATACATGATTATTATATAGTTTAAACATCGTCGTTTTGTATTTTTAAATATTTTTTAAAAGATTTATTAAAGTAAATAATATAATTCATTTATTAATAAATAGAATTTTATATAAAAATATACTTTTATATATCTTAAGTAATAAAATTTATAAAGTTCATTTAACATCATAAAATATTGTGATAGGTTTTATTAAGGTAATTATATTAGTAGTATTACATATTTATTTGATAAAATAACATTGATAATAATAATGAATAAATGTTGTATTATTTTGTAGTAATAATTATTATTATTCTATTAATAAAAATATCAATATTTATATTTACTAAAAATGATATTATGATAAAATGATAATTCTGATTATGATAACTTTAATATTTACGATACTTTTTAATATTAACTTTAAAATAATAATTTTATTTAAAATGATAATAATAATGATATTTTATAATAACAATGACATTTCTATTAAATTGATAATTTTTGTTAAAATGATAGTTTTAATACTAACGATAATTTTAATAATAATAGTAATGATAAAAATAATAAGAACGATAATTTTATCTTAGTCAATATCTTACAATATTTTAATTTCATCATGATACTCATATACATTATTTCTTAATCAATTCATTTAATAGCTTTTAATCGTCTTTTATATCGCGTTCGTGTTAATGATAATAATAGTAATTATAATAATTAGGTGTTACTAATATTAGTTTCTAGTTATAATAATACTAATGGTAATAAATATTACGATAATATTAATGATAATACTAATTATAACTTTAACGATAGTAATAATAATAAAATAACAATTTTTAATGATAATACTTTTTATGGATAATGATAATGATAATAATAATAATAATAATAATAATAATAATAATAATATTAATATTAATAATAATAATAATAATAATAATAATAATAATAATAATAATAATAATAATAATAATAATAATAATAATTAGATAAAAACTAGAACGACGATAATAATAATCATTTTTAATAATAATACAAAAATTCAATTGACTATAACTTCTAATCCGTTCATCGAAATCATTCGATATCTAAATGAAAAGTTCTTAATTTTTCGCTAGCTTTCCAACGATATGCATATCTTATACCTTATCTCAACCACATATGTAACTAATTCAGGATTCAACATAACCTATCTAATGGCAATATCAAAAGTACAAGCATGCATAATCCTATATTCTCGAGCACTAGTTAGGGATACACTATTAATATGTAAAAATTAAATTATGAGTGCTTACGTATCAATATTGAGATTCAATATTGCAGGAAAGGTACGTAAACACAACGGAGATGATAAACACTAGTTTGACCTCACGAGCATACCCATGAACCATACCCATAACCTCCATAGCTATAACCCATAATTTCCTTAGCCCTATCCTACTCGAAAAAGCCGTCTTGAAATAATTCGTTCATGACCTCGTCGTAGTATTTTATGTATAAATAATAATAATACTACTACTAATAATATTAATATTAATAATAATAAGATTAATATTAATAATCTTAATCTTAATAATATATATATATATATATATATATATATATATATATATATATATATATATATATATATATATATATATATATATATATATATATATATATATATATATATATATATTGAGAAGAGATCGAGAGGCAGTGATTGAAATGAATTGAATGAATGAGAAAAAAATTGCATTCGCTTGGTTTAAAAGAAGTTGAAGCCACCTACTACTTCCATAAGATTGCCGACACTTTACTTAATTACTATTATACATAATTATATTATTTACTCTTTATAATTAATTATATATTATATTATATTTACGCTCATGGTAAAAATGTAATTTTTACTCAAATGACCTGGACGTTGTCACTCGACTCATGTCCAGCTTCCAGTTTTTCGAACGACGTTTGTACGCGGAGAAAACATGTACTTTACATTACGCGACACGTACCTTTATTATTAACTAGACTTAAATTAATGAAAAACTAACCCACTCAAAGTATAACTTAATCTTTTGAGTGTTTTGGTCATTTGCTTCTATAAATCAATATTTCGTTGTTTGTTAAAAATGTATATTTCAAGTTAACGTTTATGACCAAGTTAATATTATACTTATCATTTTGTAAAATATATAACTATATACATATGTATATATATCTATATATCTCTATTTAAAATATAATCTAGACTTATTATATATAAACAAAATATTTATTTAATATAATATGTAGTTTTTCCCATACTAATTATATTTCAAGGTCCGTTTTATATAACTTAAACTCGTTTTAATACTAGAATTTATTATATCAAATAATGTTTTAATTAATATGAAAACTAAATAATTAAGTTGCCAAGGGACACGAGTTAACCACTGAAAAGTATGCTTTTGAAAACTAAACAAAAATCTCCACTAGCCTCTTGACTAACTCTCGTTAATGGACACATTGTCCTTACTTGAAAATCACTTTACCATTTTCTGAATACCGTTAAAAAGAAAAGGTTTCCTAAATCAAAGTGGACCTCTCAACAGAGACTCGTAATCATAATTCAGTGTATCTGATATTTCAATCTTTTGATATTATCTTTTAATTCCATCGATAATTATTCTAAATATATTTTTGAAACAAATACGTTCATGTAAAGTATTATACGTCTAATACTTTGTTAACGTTTTCAAGTTATAATATATACACATATACATATATAATCATATCCGTTCATATAATGGTTCGTGAATTGTCGAAACTTGGTCGAGGTTAATTGAATGTATGAACACAGTTTAAAATTCTTAACAAACTTTGCTTATCGTGTCGGACTAATGTAAAGATTAAAGTTTAAATTTGGTCAGAACTTTCCGGGTCGTCACATCTTGACCTCACGGTCCATAATTACGACAGGTTCTTCCACGAAATGGAGTTTGTCGTCAATCGTAAGCTCCTCGAGTGGTATGACGAGTTATGGTTCGGCAAGACACTTCTTCAGATTCAACACGTGGAAAGTGGGGGTGAACAGCACTCAACTGAGTCGGAAGGTCCAGACGGTAAGCAACGGGTCAAACACGCTCCAAGACTTCAAAAGGACCAATATATCGCGGATTCAACTTCACACGCTTTCCGAAACGGATTACACCTTTCCAAGGTGCGACTTTCAACATAACGCGATCGCCGATTTGAAATTCGCGATCTCCACGTTTAAGGTCGGCATAGCTCTTTTGACGATCACATGCCGTCTTGAGCCTCGCTTGAATTTGGACAATCTTCTCGGGAGTTTCATGGACGAGTTCGGGACCGGTGAGTTGTTTTTCACCTACTTCGGCCCAACAGATAGGAGAACGACTTTTACGGCCATACAATGCTTCAAAAGGTGCGGCCTTAATGCTCGCGTGATAGCTGTTGTTGTAAGAGAATTCGGCTAAAGGCAAATGTCTCTCCTAAGCTTTCCCGAAATCAATAACACAAACACGTAACATGTCCTCCAGGGTTTGGATTGTGCGCTCGCTCTGTCCATCGGTTTGCGGGTGATACACTGTACTCATATCTAGACGTGTTCCCAAGGCTTCTTGTAAACAACGCCAAAATCTAGAAGCAAAACGGGTATCGCGATCTGAGATAATCGATAAGGGTACACCGTGACGAGATACAATCTCCTTTATGTATAGCTGCGCCAGTCTCTCCATCGTATCAGTTTCCTTCATGGCTAGGAAGTGTGCAGATTTGGTAAGACGATCAACGATAACCCAGATGGTATCATAACCACCTACCGTCTTCGGTAGCTTCATGATGAAGTCCATTGTTATTCCTTCCCACTTCCATTGCGGGATTTCGGGTTGTTGAAGTAACCCAAACGGCTTCTGATGTTCGGCTTTGATCTTGGAACAAGTTAAACACTTTCCAACATATGCCACAACATCCCTCTTGAGGTTTGGCCACCAATATTGAACCTTGAGGTCGTGGTACATCTTACCAGCTCCTGGATGAATCGAATACCTTGACTTATGAGCTTCGTCTAGAATAAGGCTCCATAAATATCCATAACTAGGTACCCAAATTCTTCCGGCATAGTATTGGAGTCCAGTCTCCTTGACCTCAAATCGAGAATGTTCAAGTGCTCTTGAGAAATATTCTCCTCCTTGAGAGCCTCTTCTTGAGCTATGCGGATCTGGCTGTTGAGATTCGTCTGAAAGGTGATGTTCAAGGCATGGAGACAAAGTGGTACCGTTCTCTCCTTTCGGCTCAAGGCATCGGCTACAACATTTGCCTTGCCAGGGTGGTAATGAAGTTCACAATCATAGTCGTTCAACGTCTCGATCCATCGATGCTGTCTCATATTCAGTTGCTTCTGATCAAAGATGTGTTGGAGGCTTTTGTGACCGGTGAAGATAGTACTCTTGGTTCCATACAGATAATGTCTCCATAGTTTGAGCGCAAAGACAACGGCTCCAAGTTCAAGTTCGTGAGTAGTGTAGTTTCGCTCGTGAATCTTCAGTTGTCGGGAGGCGTAAGCAATAACCTTCTTCCGTTGCATCAATACACACCTAAAACCTTGTCAGGAGGCATCACAATACACAACGAAGTCATCACTACCTTCAGGAAGGGATAAAATAGGAGCGGTGGTTAACTTCTACTTCAGGGTTTGGAATGCCGACTCTTGCTCGGTTTCCCAAACGAACTTCTTCCCTTTGTGAGTTAATGCAGTCAAAGGACGAGCAATCAAAGAGAACCCTTTGATGAATCTACGATAGTAACTGGCGAGGCCTAAGAATTGGCGGATATGAGTAGGAGTAGTGGGGGTTTCCCACTTGCTGATAGATTCGATCTATGCGGGATCGACTTTGATACCCTGATCACTCATGATATGACCGAGAAATTGAACTTCCTTCAACCAAAATTCGCACTTAGAGAATTTGGTATAAAGTTGCTCTTGTCTCAAGAGTTCTAGCATGAGTCGAAGATGTTGTTCATGTTCTTCTTCGCTTTTGGAATAGATGAGGATATCATCTATGAAGACGATAACGAACTTGTCCAGGTACGGCTTGCATACGCGATTCATGAGATCCATAAACACGGCAGGTGTGTTGGTTAAACCGAATGGCATCATAAGAAACTCATAATGGCCATAACGAGTTCTGAACGCAGTCTTCATCGCATTGCTCTCCTTCACCCTCAACTGGTGATAACCTGATCGTAAATCAATCTTGGAGTAAACACTGGATCCTTGCAGCTGATCGAAAAGATTGTCAATCCTGGGAAGGGGATACCGATTCTTGGTCGTCAACTTGTTCAGTTCACAATAATCGATACGCATGCGGAAAGATCCGTCCTTCTTCTTCACGAACAAAACAGGTGCGCCCCAAGGCGATGAACTCGGTTGGATAAACCCTCGGTCTAGCAATTCCTGCAGTTGACCCTGCAACTCTTGTAGTTCGGAAAGTGCAAGTCGATAAGGTGTGCGAGCTACAGGTGCAGCTCCTGGCACTAGATCAATATGAAACTCTACTGATCTCGGCGGCGGTAATCCAGACAACTCTTCTGGAAAGACGTCGGGAAATTCTTTCACAATTCGCACATCATCCACGCTTTTCTATTCAACATCTAGATTCTTCACATGTGCAAGAATAGCAAAGCGTCCCTTCTTCATAACCTTTTGTGCCTTCAAACAACTAATAAGGTTCAACTTCGGGCTACATCTATCCCCGTAAACAATCAGAGGCTCACCATCTTCGCATGGTATACGAAGAATCTTCTCTCCGTAGATAACTTTGGCTCTTACATTGGACAACCAGTCCATACCGACAATCACATCAAAACTTCCCAACTTGATGGGTATTAGATCAATCTCAAAATCCACTCCGGATAGGTTGATAATACCTCCTCGGCCAATTTGGTCAACTTTCTCATGTTTTCCATTGGCTACCTCAACCAACATACTCTCCTACAAAGGCACTAACGACCAATCTATCTTAGAGCAAAAGTGTCTACATACATAACTCCTATCGACATCAGTATCAAATAGAATAGAAGCTAATAGGTTATTGATTGTGAATGTACCTATAACCAAGTCAGGATTCTCGCGGGCATCTCTTGCGTTCATGTTGAAGGCTCTTCCACGTGCTGGCCCACCATCCTTCTTCTTGTTAGGACATTCATTCCTGAAGTGGCCCTGCTGTCCACACTCATAGCACTTCCTTAGTCCATTTTGGTTTGTCCTCACTGCTAGGGCGGTGCTCTTACAGTCTGTGCCGATGTGTCCAATCCTCTTGCACTTCTCACACACTGCGTTGCAGTATCCAGTGTGATGCTTGTAGCATCTCTTACACTGAGGAATGGTACCTTTGTAGTTAGGATTAGAGCTATGATTCGGGCTCGGGTTCCTCCAGTCATTGTTCCCTTTGAAATTCTCATACCTCTTAGTCGGGTTCTGGTCAAAACCTTTTCCCTTGCTTCCGTCCCACTTACGTTTCTCATTACTAGCTCCCGATTCTGATTTCGCCTTCTCTGGCACTTGGCGGGTAATTTGATTCATCAGGGTGTGCGCCATACGCATAGCTTCTGGGACATTCGCTGGTTTCGATGAAGTGACATTTCCTTGAATGTCCTTGGGGAGTCCCCATAGATACTTCTCCATCCGTTTGTACTCCAGAGTAACCATTGTGGGGCACATCAAAGCTAACTCCAAGTACCTTCGGTTATAGCCATCAAGATCAGTTCCTACAACTTTCAGTTCCCAAAACTCCGCTTCCATTTTCTGAATTTTGGTTCTGGGGCAGTACTCCTCGATCATGGCACTCTTAAACTCTTCCCATGGTGTAGCGTAAGTTTCGTCGATTCCTCGCGCCAGGGTGAGCGTATTCCACCAAGTCAAAGCGCCATCCGACAATGTGCAGGATGCGAACTTAGTCTTATTCCCCTCGGAGCAGTTACTCACACAGAACACAGATTCCAACTTCTCAAACCATCTCGTCAGCCCAATTGGCCCTTCTGTTCCACTGAAATTGTGGGGCTTGCAGCTCTGGAACTCTTTGTAAGTACACCCGTTATGAACAGCTGGGTTAGCCGGTGGAGCTGGAGCAGGGTTGGCATTCAGTATAGCCGCGGCGACTCGAGTAGCTATCATCTCCTCGATCTGAGCTGCGGTGAGGATTTCTCACGGACCTCTTCCGTTAGCCATCGATCTTCCAAACAAAAATTTCGACTTAAGTCAAAATTCCACAATCGGTAACGTCATAGCAGAAGGTAAACAGTACGAAAACAACACAACACACGATAACTAAGCATGGCAACAAGCAGCAGGTAGCACAAAAGCCAACATGTAATAAAACGCCGTACAACAATTAAGCAACAGTAATTCCATTCATAATAAGAAAATTGCGTACAATGGCATGAGGTTCGTACATTACATTAATGAAAAACAGGATACTACAAATAGAATACATAAGGAAATCTAATACAATAGTCCTAGGGCGAAGGTGGGTAAATGATGTCCATCAGGTGAGACATCTGGTCCTCGAGCTCAGTTACCCTAGCACGAAAGTCATACACTTCCCTCGTCAGTTCCTCGATGATGGGGGATGCTGGTGGGGCAGGTGGTGCAGATGGTGCAGGTGGTACAGGTGGTCCAGATGATGCAGATGTAGACGACACAGTGCGGGCGGTCTTACGTACAAATGGATTGGCAGGATACGGTACGACCCGCTTACGGGCTGTGACCCTAACCAACTGTCCACGTGCGTCCACGAACGGTCTTCCTCCGTTAATCCCTGGGATAACAGTAACATCGAAACGATACCGCTTCTTCGGTGGGGTAGAGGGCGGCTGCATGGGCTCCTCCTCAGGGTCCTCCTCAGAATCCTCCTCGCTGGAGTCGTCGGATGATGATCCGTCTGAATCGTCGGAAGGAAATGCAGGATCATCGCGGGAGGGAGAAAGCGTCTGACCGGTGGTCATAAGTCGATATCTGCCTGGTGGAATCGGCACAACACATCCATCAGTGGTGCGTCTAGCCCAATGTCCATGCTCGTTACTGAAAGGACCGTCTTCATTTCCCTCAGGAATCACAGTACCACCGGAATGGTGATGTGGCTCCGGGAGTCTAGGGCTGGGTGGTGCTGGAATCATCTCGAGATCCTCATCTCCGTCTGAGACGTCCATCAGGTCAAGCACGAGTCCACTATGTCCAGAAGGCGAATCGCCAGAGTCGTCGAAGGGTAGCGGTGAATCAGCAACAATCGTAGGCGAGGCAACAGTCGTCTCTGATTCACTCTCGAAGTTAAAGGTCATGGGCAGCATGTATGACATCTGAACAAGGAAAAATAACTTTTTCCATGTCAGTAAGACATATAGCAAGCACGTAATCAGGCACTACAACAACCTAGATCGTCTACCGTAGTACATAGCATGGCAATAACAACAGTACTAAACAAAGTAACATGCAATCAAAAGCAGACAGTAGCATGCAGTAACGAGGATAAGCAATAGCATACAGAAAATTCACATAGCAGTAAGGGTAAGCAGTAGCATGCAGCAAGATCATACTGCAGTATAAGTAAGCAGTAACATGCAACAGTAGTAAGCAGTAACAAGTAAACGAGCAAGTTGTAGATTAGTCCTATTAGTGAATCTTACTCGGTCTGGTCTAGACTCACTAATGCAACCTAATTCCCTACAACCAATGCTCTGATACCAAATGTGACGCCCCCTACAAAACCATCGTGTACGGTTCATCAACAACATGATCATTACAAGGTCAAACACTATATGCTGTTTGAAAACCAGTTTTGCATTCATAAAAAGATAATGTTTTACAAAAGATAACGTGACACAAAGGTCGTTACAAAGTCATTCTTTGAAAATAACATAAGTTACGAATGCAAAAGAAAAGTTCCATGATTGAGACATCTCCAAGTAATGCAGCCGAAATCTAACACAGCAGGTCCATAACAGCAAGTCTATAACACCAAGACATCAATTCTACCAGCGGAAGCAACATCGTCTAAGCACCTGAGAAATACACGCTTAAAAGTCAACACGAATATTGGTGAGCTATAGTTTGTAATCAGTAAAGTAATGTAGACCACGAGATTTTAGTGCTTCAATCAGCAGTTTAAATCAATATGAAAAGTATATACTTAACCGTGGGTACCCGGTAACTAGACTTAACGTATGTATATCACCCCCTAAAAGTGAACTTGGAGAGTGCGTTTGTCCTTGAAGTATTAAACACCCGTTGAATGCTAGCGCGACTAGCCCGAGTGGGGTTGTCAACCCTATGGATCCATATCTAAGATTCGCGTTCACGGTTAGGAAACCAATGATTAAACGTTACCAAGCTAAGGGGAATCTTTGTGCTGTTATATCACCCACACATATGTAAAGTTTAAGTACTCGTGTCTAGTATGTAAAACGTAAAAAGCGCATGTATTCTCGATCCCAAAAATAGTAAAAAGTAGTAAAGGAATGCTATAACTCATAGTGAATAAGCAGTAAAAGTCAATGTGAAACGTATGCAGGTAGTAAGTCGGTCCGAAAGGTCGTCAACCTAAGTCAAAGGTCACTAGGTCAGTATGTTGTCTCAAAAGGGTTAAAGGTGAATAAATTAAGTTTAAATGTCATCATCAACATCATCATTATCACCATCATTCATCAACACTAAGGTAAGTTTAACAAGAATAGAGATTGAAACAAAAGGCTGACTTCGGACAACTGTTACGACCTCTATACAAATCGAAAAGATGCATAGTCAGTGGCAATGGCTCTGTATGTGAGTCCTCTAACTGCTGACCAGTTTTCAGAACCTAACTCGTCTTTGTTTGACCGTGGCGACGGTTTAAGTGCGAGTAGGTCAGAAATTTCAGCACAACGTTACAAAGGCGTAGTGACTTTTGGAAGGCTATAAATCCTAAACCGTATATCGGATTAAGTCGAGGCCTAAACGAAAAGTCATCTAATCGAAACGAACTATCTGAAAATAAATTTTCTAGAAGTCCAGGAGTCTGATCAGACCCCTAAAAACAGCAAACAAGTGCTCCGGTGAGATTCTTGGTGTTTGATGCTCATCACGGTTCTCATCCTTGATGCTTGTAAGCTTCAAGTGTACAACTCTTTGATGTTTTAGCATCACTTTGACCAAGGTTCAACCATAAATACACAACTAAGAGTAAAATCTATCATTCTACAAGTTTTGAACATCAAGATTGCCTCTTTATTGCATAGATCCAATAAAGCTTCAACCTTTGTCCATTTTACACAAGTTTATGCATCTCCATCATATGTGATGATGAAGACTTGATCTTTATCATCACAACAAACACAAAAAGGTTCCAAGTAAGTGAGATCTACAATAATAACTTAGATATCAAGTATCAAGAAAACCCTAAGCTAGAAAGCTTGGATCTTTACAAGATTAATGAGACCATAAGCTAGAAAGCTAAGATCTTTAACAAAATAATGAAAGTAATGAGACCATAAACTAAAAAGCTAAGATCTTTAACATAATAATGAAACCTCAAGCTAGAAAGCTTGGATCTTTAGTGTTCTTGAAGATCTTGAAGCCTAAAACTTGGATCTTTAAGATACATGAAGATCATAAACACAAGTTTTGATCTTTATAACAAAACAAAGAAATCACAAGCTAGATCTAACAAGTAAATGAAGATTCAAAGCTAGAAAGCTTGAATCTTTCATGTTCTTGAAGGATTCAAACCCAAGTTTGAATCTACAAGATATAACAAAATCAATAGCTAAAATCTAGATCCATTAAATGATGATGATGATATCGTGGATGAGAAGAGGAGAAGAAGAGAAAGAAAAATTTAAAACTTACACTTTTTAGAGTGAGAAAGACTAGAGAGAGAATTAGAGAGTAAGTGTGTTATTTGTAAATGAAATCAAGTGTGAGATGAATGGGATAAGCTTGGTATTTATAGGAAGTGAGGGTGTAGGGAGGGTGTTTAGGGCGTGGGGTTTGGGAGGGGGCAAGGGGGATACCTTTTTGCTTTTTGGTTAATGGTTGTCTAAAGTTGGTGCTTATGTTAGGATCCCATGCAACATTAAGGATAATGCTTAACAAAAATGCTAGTATGGTCCCTCTAATAAATGGGCATTTGTCTTTCATTATTATGGTTCATTAAGTTATTATAATTGGGCTAATTAAATAGTCCACTAGCTAGTGTAGGGTGGGCTAAAGTCCAACAAGGTAGAAAGTCCAACAAGACCAACTAGTGTGCTCTAGTAAATTACTAAGCGTAATTAAGCATCCAAAAACCCAAGTAATTGTTATTATAAAATAACAATTAGTATTTCGTAGTCATAATATTCCGATTACGACCAAAGTTAAACGTGTACACAGTACGCAGTTCGTTCTAAACGTCAAGTGACACTAACGGTCATAATGGCTTCCGGGGATCAAGTTAAGTACCCTACGTACTTAAAGGCACGTTTTCATATATATAAACAAAAGTAATCCACATGTAGTAAGATCTCAGAGTATGGTATAGCTCAGTACGCACAAATACGCAGTTTCGTGAAAGTACAAAGCACAAAAGCAAGTCGAAAAAGTCGGGTCGTTACACTGACCGTAAATCAATCTTCGAATAAATGCTCGATCCTTGGAGTTGATCGAATAAATCATTAATCCTTGGGAGAGGATATCGATTCTTGATCGTCAACTTGCTCAGCTCGCGGTAGTCGATACACATACGAAACGATCCGTCCTTCTTCTTAACAAACAGAACAGGTGCGCCCCAAGGCGATGAACTCGATCGAATAAATCTTTGGTCTAACAATTCTTGTAGTTGACTCTGCAACTCTTGTAGTTCGGAAGGTGCGAGTCCTGGAACTAAATCGATCTGGAACTCTACCGTTCGTGGTGGCAGTAGTCCAGGCAACTTTTCCGAAAAAACTTCTGGAAATTTACTAATGATTGGGACTTCATTGAATTTCCGATCGCGGTGAAGGACGTCCGATTCTCTTCGGTTTCTACTTTCTTCACATGTGCCAATATTGCAAAATGTCCTTTTCTCATAAACTTTTGAGCCTTCAAATAGCTTATGAGATTTAGCTTTGAGTTACACCTCTCTCTGTGTACTATCATTGGCACACCGTTCTCACGAGGTATGTGAAGAATCTTCTCACTACAAATCACTTTCGCTTTCATCTTTGAAAGCCAGTCCATTCCAAAAAAATCATATTATACTACCGTTAAATGTTCTATCAATCTTCTCAAATAACATATGCTTGTGCGTAGGTAACTAATCCTTTCCAATTACTACTTTAAAACTTCCAAGTTTTGTTGACATGAGGTCATCTCCAAATGACCCACCTGTTAATTTTAAGGTACTACCTTAAATTATTCATCTACCTTTGTTATTTTTCCATTGCTTTGCTCCATAAAATATACTTAACGTCCATGGGTGTTAAGGGCTTACTAATCAAAACACTAAAGTTCTTAGATCTAGGGTATCAACCGCTCCAGTAGTAAACAACTCTGAAACAACAATATTGTTGAGAAGAAACGTAGTCTCCACTATACTCCAGATCCATGTGAGTCCCCTTTGACCTCCTTGGCCATGTGGCCATTCTTCCTCTACTTCTAGTAGTCCGCCTAATAAATACACCACCGTGTCTTCCAAAATTCTCTTTGATCACTTCATATCCCTCATGTAACAACATCGAAACTTCTGTATGAATTACCGCAATATAATCACGTCGGCCAGTCATCATTATATTAAACTAATTCATACTTCCATTATCTCATCACTTCACAAGTTCAAGATAACGTGATCAACTTTGAGTTTCTACTCAACTCCATCTAAGTGATGCTCCATCCTTGCTATCCCAATGGAAAATATGCATACTTTATCCCACGGCTTGTCGGTGTAGGTGCGTAGGTTCCGTAGGGTACGCATCGATTTTTAAATGTGTCGGTGCATGTCTTCAAAACGCTCGGGTTCGTGCAATGCTTCCAGGTTCCTTTAAAGAGCTTCAATCATGTCCTCATGTCGGACAAGGAATGATATAGTGCGATGTGAGGCGACTCTGAAGTCATTGGGTATAGATGAGCATAAAAGGAAGATACTCCAACTCGAGGGGAATTTAAATGCCGTTCTGACATCTCAATGTATAAGAGTGTTAGGGACCTAAGTCCAACTATGTTGTTAGATCTCGAACGGATGGTATAGGATGAAGGTAAATAGTATACCAGGTTGTGAGATTTGAGCATTATTCTGAGAGTTTGTACATCGTGTGTGGCCTATCACGGTGAGCATGGGAAGTGTGACAAGGTGTGGTTGCTCTGTCCATTTCACGAAGGGTTCCTCTTTCAAGGGATTTACTTAGGTTTGTGCATGCACCGAGGGAAATTCTTCTTCGATTGCGCAAGGAATCGCTTCGTTCTTGGGATCGGGTGGGTGGTAGTAACTGATGGATCAGGATACAAGTCCCCAAAGTCAGATGAGTGGGGATGGTTTGAAAAAATATCTTATGATGCAAGAAATTTCAAAGTTTGTTCGGATACATGTGAGTTAACACTCGGCTCGATTAATTAGAAACGTTAGCACATAGTATATCATAGCGGCACACAATAGTAACCTACAATAGTAGTCTAAGGCAGTACATAACAGAGTAATACTAGTAGTGTCATACAGTAGTGTTATACAATAGTAGCATATAATCGATAGTAGATAACAGTAGCATGCAATGGTTACAAGTAGCAGTAACAGATGATAGTGGCATTCAGTAGTTACATATAGTGGTAACAAATGACAGTAGTATACAGTTGTTGCCTATAGCAGTCACAGAGGACAGTGGTATTTAGTAGTTGTAGTAAGCAGTAGTTGATAATGCTAAAAACGAACATATATTTCATAGCATTATCCCTCAAGAAAGACAAGCTTTTAGTTGCAATTGTTCTATTTACAAGTGATATTCGTTTATGTAATAAAAGGTGAAGACAAAAGACAGATTCAACGATTTGAAGACGCAAACGACCAAAAAGCTAAAAAGTACAAAGTACAATCAAAGTGGTTCAAATTATTGATGAGAAACGTCTCAAAAATACAAGAGTACAAGACGCAAAACGCAAAGTACAAGATATTAAATAGTACGCAAGGACGTTCGAAAATCTGGAACCGAGACATGAACCAACTTTCAGTGCGCGACGCAACGGACCAAAAATTACAAGTCAACTATGCATAAGAATAAAATATAATATATAATTAATTATATATATTATTATATAATATAATTTTACGCAGCCCACGTTTTGGATCTAATATGTGAGCTGGTTTCCAGACATCCGCACTCGCGGTACTTTTGTGAAGGATACCACCGCACTCGCGAAACTCTACAGTACCACATGGGCCTATAAAAGCCATCGAATTCTGCACAAATTTTACACACCTTTTTCTAATTCATTCTCTCTATCTCAACATATATATATATATATATATATATATATATATATATATATATATATATATATATATATATATATATATATATTAATTTTAATTTTAATTTTAAATCCTAATAATAAGGGTATGTTAGCGAATGTTGTAAGGGTGTAAGTCGAAATTATGTCCGTGTAACGCTACGCTATTTTTAATCATTGTAAGTTATGTTCAACCTTTTTAAATTAATGTCTCGTAGCTAAGTTATTATTATGCTTATTTAAATTGAAGTAATCATGATGTTGAGCTAGATATTAAAGACGGGGTAATTGGGCTTTGTACCATAATTAGGGTTTGGACAAAAGAACGACACTTTTGGAAATTAGACTATGGGCTATTAATGGGCTTTATATTTGTTTAATTAAATGATAGTTTGTTAATTTAATATAAAGATTTACAATTGGACGTACCTATAAATAACCATATACACTCGATCGGATACGATGGGTGAGATATTTATAAGTACTAATAATCGTTCATTTAACCGGACACGGAAATGGATTAATAGTCAATGGACTTATTAAAACAGGGGTGAATTATATACAAGGACACTTGGTGTAATTATAGTTTAAGTCCCCAATTAGTTGGAATCTTTGACTTCGGATATAAGGATAATTTGACGAGGACACTCGCACTTTATATTTATGACTGATGGACTGTTATGGACAAAAACCAGACGGACATATTGAATAATCCAGGACAAAGGACAATTAACCCATGGGAATAAACTAAAATCAACACGTCAAACATCATGATTACGGAAGTTTAAATAAGCATAATTCCTTTATTTCATATTTAATTGCACTTTTAATTATCGCATTTTATTTACTGTCATTTTATTTAATTGCACTTTTAATTATCGCAATTTTATTTTATCGCACTTTTATTTATCGCAATTTCATTATCGTTATTTACTTTACGTTTTAAATTAAGTTATATTTATTTTAATTTTTTTTACATTAGGTTTTAACTGTGACTAAAGTTTTAAAATCGACAAACCGGTCATTAAACGGTAAAAACCCCCTTTTATAATAATAATACTACTTATATATTTATTTACAACTATAGTTTTAAAAAATATAGCGTTAAACTTGGCGAGTTCCCTGTGGACGAACCGGACTTACTAAAAACTACACTACTGTACGATTAGGTACACTGCCTATAAGTGTTGTAGCAAGGTTTAGGTATATCCATTCTATAAATAAATAAATATCTTGTGTAAAATTGTATCGTATTTAATAGTATTTCCTTGTAAAAATATAACTCTTTTGTATACACCTCTACGCACATCAAGTATTTTTGGCGCCGCTGCCGGGGATAGTTAAACGCCGAAAACGCAACGCTATATAAAAAGAATTTTTATTAAGTTTTAGTTTATTTTTGTAAAAATAAGTTTTAAATATTAAAAATACAAAAATATATAAAAAAATATCTATATATTTTTAAGAATTTGTTTAAAATATATAAAATTTTAAAGTAATTCTATTTCTATTTTTCAAATTATAAGTTTTTATTTATTTTATATAAATATTTTATAAAACAAAAAATTAAAATAAAAGTAAAAATAATAATTAAATAAAACAAACTGAGCCTGCAAAATTCGACCTGCATCTCATCTGAATCTGTGGTATCCGCACTCGCTGTACTTTTCGCCAGTTGGCATCCGCATTCACGGAGGTTTCTGATAGGACAAATACTGCAGCATTAATTACGAAATTAGGGTTGTTTAATTAATTATTATTATTAATTAGGGTTTAATTAAAATATTAATTAGTTTTAATTAATTAAATTTGTATTTTTAAGTTTTAATTAGTTTTATTACTTATAAAATTAATACTTTTATAAAATATTAATTTAAAAATAATATTTTTATAAAAATTGTATTTTTACAACTTTAAGTTTTATTTTTTTAAAATTTCGTACCTTTTTAATCGTTTATTCGTAATATTTGTATTTTTCGTTCGTATTTAGTTTTAAGTTATAGTTTTTGCCATAATTATTTTTTTATTTCTAGATTTTTAGGCTTTGTCGTAAAATCCCTTAAGTGTTTTTTCTTTAGACTAAGATTTAGGTACTTTAGAATTTTGCGACGCTGTTATAAGATTTTAGTACTTTTTAAGTTATTGCCATTTGGGATATAGTATTTCTTTTAAGCTTTAATATTTTTAGACGCAACTTTTAATTCTTAGTTTTTAGTTCCTTTTTAAGTTTCGACGCGATACTTTCTTATTTTTATTTTTCGACGCCTAATATTTTTCACCTTTTATTTTTCGACGTTTTTCCGACGCGCTCTTTTTCTTTCTTATTTTTCGCCGCTCTAGTTTTTAGGACATAGAATTTTCTATTTCTTCCCTAAAATTTCTTTAAATTTCAACGAAAAATTATTTTAAGCAGTTAAATTGATAGACATCCAAAATTTTCTGGTTCGTAGTAATAGTTGGATTTGTTAGTGGCGAGTTGTGGGCTTCTGATTTAAAGGGTCCTGGCTACCTGCTGCATCTATTGGCTATTCGAAACGTGGGCAAAATTAGAAAAGTCTATTAATTTGATAACTTATATAATTTTTATTTATATAACTAATAGGATATTCAGTGAATGCACCGAGCAAAACGTTCACCACCTTTTGTACGTTCACCACCTGTAACTCGATCAAGACATCTAGCAAATATTGTCACCGTTGATTTTTCTTTAGAATCGTCATCCAGTCGACCAAGTACTCCAATTCAAATTTTCGATAATCCATTTTTTGAACCCGACCTCACAAATGAGAATCTGGAGGATATTCAGGGACAATTCAGAGATCCTGAACCACTAATCTTTCCTCCGGAACCACCAATCATTCAAACAGAGATTGTCGAGGAACAACCCATTAAATCAGAATCCTCTAGTGATTCAGATTCAACAAATTCAATCATGGAGAATCTGGAACCTCTACGTATGGAAGACCGAATGCGAGCTAAACGCACTGGCCAAGGTCACGCAATTACTCAACCTGACATTAATTCGCCACATTATGAAATCAAAGGACAAATTCTAAACATGGTAACTAATCAATGCCAATTTAGTGGTGCACCGAAGGAAGATCCAAATGAACATCTTCGTACATTTAATAGGATCTGTACTTTATTTAAAATCAGAGAAGTGGAGGATGAACAGATATATCTCATGTTATTTCCCTGTACTTTAAAGGGAGAAGCCAAAGATTGGTTAGAATCGTTACCTGAAGGGGCGATTGATACATGGGATGTTTTAGTTGAAAAATTTCTTAAACAATTCTTTCCGGCATCTAAAGCCGTGAGACTTCAAGGAGAAATTGTTACGTTCACACAAAAGCCAAATGAATATATGAAGCGTGGACAAGATTTGGAAAGTTATTGAGAGGATGTCCGCAACATGGTTTAGACACCTGTCAAATAGTACAAATATTCTACCAAGGATGCGACATCACTACAAGGAAAGATATAGATATAGCAGCTGGTGGTTCTATTATGAAGAAAACCGCAACTGACGCTTACAAAATTATTGATAACACTGCTTCCCACTCACATGAGTGGCATCAAGAAAAAGATATCATTAGATCATCTAAAGCAGCTAGAGCCGATTCTAGCCATGACTTAGATTCCATTTCTGCAAAGATAGATGCTGTCGAGAGATGAATGGAAAAGATGACTAAGGATATTCACTCAATACGAATTAGTTGTGAGTAGTGTGGAGGACCACATTTAACAAAAGATTGTCTCAGTATTGAACAAACAATGGAACAAAGAGAGAATGTTTCATACATGAACCAAAGGCCTGAAAATAATTATCAGAATAATTATCAACTGCCAAGACCAATCTACAATCAAAATCAGAATTATAACTGAAATGTTCCATACAACAACCAACAAGGTCCTAGTAATCAACAAGAATCCAATAATACTTACAATCAGCAAAGACCTATTTTTCAAAATAAAACACCACAAACCGATGATAAAAAGTCAAATTTTAAAGATATGATGTCGAAGCTAGTTGAATCTCAAACTCAATTTTTCACATCTCAGAAACAAACCAATGAACAAAATGCTCAAGCATTTGAAAATCAACAAGCTTCTATTCAAAATCTGAAACAAGAAGTAAGTAACCTAGCAAGGTTAATAGGTGAAAGAAAACCGGAAAGTCTACCTAGTGATACAAATGCTAATCTCTGGAATGAAACAGCTAAAGCTATTACCACAAGAAGTGGTATTACACTTAAACCACCTGAAATACCTATAATTTCTGATGACTCTATTCCTACTACACAAGAACCACAACCTGAACAAGATAAGGAAACAGAACCGGTAGTTGAAAATGTTAATGAAGATAACACAGTTAAGGCTAAACCTTATGTTAAACCATACCAACCACCACTTCCTTACCCAAGTAAAATGAGAAAACAGAGACTTGAAGCCGAGCAATCTAAATTCTTGGATATGTTTAAACAAATAAATGTAAATCTTCCTTTCATTGATGTGATTTCAGGAATGCCTAGATATGCTAAATTTCTGAAAGATCTAATCACAAATAGAAAGAAAATGGAAGAACTCTCGGCTGTTACTATGAATGCAAATTGTTCTGCAGTACTGTTGAATAAGATACCAGAAAAATTATCAGATCCAGGAAGTTTCACAATTCCATATTTTCTGGGTAGTCTTAGTTCAATAGAAGCATTGGCAGATTTAGGTGCTAGTATAAATCTAATGCCGTATTCACTATACGCTAAACTAGACCTCGGAGAATTGAAACCAACACGAATAAGCATACAACTAGCCGATCGATCAGTAAAATATCCTAGAGGGATAATGGAAAACATGCTGGTTAAAGTTGGTACTTTAGTATTTCCAGTAGATTTTGTTATTCTAGACATGGAAGAAGATTCTCGAGTTCCTCTCATATTAGGAAGACCATTTTTAAACACGGCTAAAGCAATAATAGACGTGTTTGGTAAGAAACTGACCCTAAGTATAGAGGACGAGAGTGTTACCTTTTCAGTTGATAGAGCCATGCAACAACTGCAATCTGCAGATGATACATGTTATTATATTCAAACTATAGATTCACATGCAGAATTATTAGAAGAATTTCCAGAATTACAAGGAACAGGTGAATGTTCTTTAGGAGAAGGAACTGAACCAATTGATGAAACTGAAATGTTAGCTACACTTATGGCTAATGGATATGAACCAACAACAGAAGAAATTCAAATGCTAAAAGAAGAAGACAGATATCGATATAAATCATCGATATAAGAACCACCGACATTAGAATTAAAGCCACTTCCAAACCATTTGGAATATGCTTATTTACCTGGTGAATCTGAATTACCTGTAATAATATCGTCTTCTCTTACTGAAAATGAAAAATCTCAACTCATTTCTGTATTAAAAGTTCATAAACCAGCTATTGCATGGAAGATTCATGATATTAAAGGATTAAGTCCTTCGTATTGCACACATAAAATCCTTATGGAAGAAGGTCATAAAACGTATGTGCAACGCCAACGAAGACTAAATCCTAATATGCAAGATGTTGTTAAGAAAAAAATTATTAAACTGCTAGATGCAGGTTTAATTTATCCCATCTCTGATAGTCCATGGGTAAGCCCAATTCATTGCGTACCTAAGAAGGGTGGCATGACTGTCATCACAAATGAGAAAAATGAGCTTATTCCTACTAGGACTGTAACAGGATGGCGTGTTTGTATTGATTATAGAAAATTAAATGAGCCACCAGAAAATATCACTTTCCCTTACCTTTCATTGATCAAATGTTGGAAAGATTAGCCGAAAATAGTTACTATTATTTTCTTGATGGTTTTTCCGGATATTTTCAAATTCCAATAGCACCCGGGGACCAAGAGAAAACCACATTCACGTGCCCTTATGGTATTTTTGCTTACAAACGCATGCCATTTGGACTTTGTAACGCCCCTGCAACCTTTCAAAGGTGCATGATGGCAATTTTTCACGACATGATAGAAGAATGCATGGAAGTTTTCATGGATGACTTTTTAGTCTTCGGTGATACTTTTGAATCATGTCTAGTTAATCTTGAACAAATGCTTTTTAGATGCGAACAATCAAATCTAGTACTTAATTGGGAGAAATGCCATTTCATGGTTAAAGAAGGCATCGTTCTTGGTCATAAAATTTCAAAGGAAGGAATTGAAGCGGATAGAGCTAAAGAAGATGTAATTGCTAAACTTCCACATCCCACCAATGTTAGAGGAGTTAGGAGTTTTCTAGGGCATGCCGGTTTTTACCGACGTTTCATAAAAGATTTTTCTAAAATTGCCACTCCTATGAATAAACTCCTAGAAAAGGATGCTCCATTCATCTTTTCAGATGAATGCATCAAATCTTTTAATATTCTTAAAGAAAAACTCACTAATGTGCCAATCATGATAACACCAAATTAGAATCTACCATTTGAACTCATGTGCGATGCAAGTGATTTTGCAATGGGAGCCGTTTTAGGACAAAGGATTGAAAAACGATTTCAACCTATTTATTACGATAGTAAGACGTTACAAGGAGCACAAACGAATTACACAACTACTGAAAAAGAACTCCTTGCTATTGTCTTTGCTTTTGACAAATTTCGTTCATATCTCGTTCTAGCTAAAATGGTGGTCTATACCGACCATTCTGCTCTTAGATACTTATTTTCGAAACAAGATGCTAAACCACGATTAATCTGTTGGATCTTACTCTTTCAAGAGTTCGATATTGAAATCCGAGATAAAAAGGGAGCAGAAAATCTCGTCGCTGATCATCTTTCTCGTCTTGAAAATCCCGAATTAGAAGTTCTAAATGAATCGGCCATACAAGACAACTTTCTTGATGAATATCTATTGAAGATAGATTACAATGAAATTCCATGGTTTGCAGACTATGCAAACTACTTAGTATGTGGATTCCTTGAAAAAGGATTATCGTACCAAAAACGAAAGAAATTCTTTAGTGATATAAAACACTATTTCTGGGAAGATCCACATTTGTTTAAAAGTTGTCCCGATAGAATAATACGTCGATGTGTATTCGGAGATGAAGCTAGTAAAATCTTAAACCATTGTCACACAGGACCAACAGGAGGGCATTATGGGCCTCAACTCACAGCAAGAAAAGTTTTCGATGCTGGATTCTATTGGCCTACAATTTTCAAAGACGCACACCTTCTTTGCAAATCCTGTGATGCTTGTCAAAGGGCCAGAAAAATAAGTCAACGAGATGAAATGCCACAAAATGTCATTCAAGTATGTGAAGTATTTGACATTTGGGGTATTGACTTTATGGGTCCATTTCCAAAATCTCATAATAATCTCTACATTCTCGTTGCCATTGATTATGTATCTAAATGGGCGGAAGCACAAGCTCTCCCAACTAACGATGCACGAGTTGTAGTCAACTTTTTAAAACGTCTTTTTGCAAGGTTTGGAACACCGAAAGCTTTAATAAGTGATCGGGGTACTCATTTTTGTAATAATCAACTTGAGAAAGTTCTCAAAAGATATGGAGTAACTCATAAAATCTCAACCGCTTATCATCCACAAACAAGTGGACAAGTTGAAAATACCAACCGAGCTTTAAAACATATTCTAGAGAAAACCGTAGGATCAAATCCGAAGGAATGGTCCATGAAATTGGAGGATGCACTCTGGGCTTTTAGAACAGCCTACAAAACTCCAATTGGAACCACACCTTTCAGACTCGTTTACGGAAAAGCATGTCATCTTCCAGTAGAAATTGAACACAAAGCATTTTGGGCTTTGAAAACATGTAATCTTGATTTACATGAAGCTGGACGTCTACGGTTAAGTCAACTAAACGAATTAGAAGAATTAAGACATGAAGCATATGAAAATTCGTTAATCTATAAAGAAAGAACGAAGAAATGGCATGATAAAAGAATCAAAAGTTCAAAAGAATTTAAAGAAGGAGACAGAGTCCTTCTTTTCAATTCACGATTCAAATTATTTCCTGGAAAATTGAAATCAAGATGGTCTGGACCATTTATAGTCAAAAGAGTTTTTCCGTACGGAACAATAGAGTTAATAAATTCAAATGGGATTGAATTTAAAGTTAATGGTCACAGAGTTAAGTATTACATAGATAGTCCAATGGAAGTTGAAGATGAAGTTAATCACAATTTCAACACCACAGCTAACTAAGTGTGGGAAGGTTCGAATCTTTTTAGGGTAATGTGTATTTCTGTTAGAGATAGATATTCTGTTTTCGTGTAGTTTTCGAGAATGGAATCCGAATGGTCTTTCCCTAGCAGACCCTAAAGAACTAGTCTTCTCCCCCCATTCTGAATTTTTTTATTTTTTTAGGTTTTACGAGATGAAGAATTCCTTTGATCTGAACCATGGTCTAATGCTACACGCTTTGATTACTAAACGTAATAATGACACACTTTCGAGTGAACTGGTATCATTTACAAGACAAATAATGGACGGAGTAAGAAAAGAACTCAGAAAAGATCATCATAAGATACATTTTGGTAAAGGAAAATCAAAATCCGCAACAAAAAGAAGAGCACGACACTTTGAAAGATGTTACAAATGCGGAAAATGGTCACACGAAGGTAAATGTTCAAATAATCAAACATATTCAAATACCGAATTTGTTACTCTATGCAGAGAAGGACCGTTCATATGTTTAGAAGAAAAGATATTGAAGATTTGAGGTTATGCTTACGTAGCTATGGAAAACCAAATCATACGACTCTCCTATGAGTCGGCTAAAGCAGGTCTCTGAGAATTCTTTCTCACAGGTAAGTATGTACAGTTTTTTTTTTTTTGCTTTTAACCTTTTGATAATAAATGCTAAATTGTTCGTTATAAAGTATTAAATTGGTATTCAATAAAATTAGGTATACGTAACCAAAATTATTGATATCATACAAAAATTTATTACATCACTGCGAAATTTACCGTTTATTCTTAAGGTATAAATATCTTTAATCAATCAACCCAAAATATTTCAGAAATTCGTCAGGAGTAAAACTAGGTTATGGAACCAAAATTACTTTACCGAAAAGAGGGGCGTATATTTTTGATAATATTTGATTGATTAAAGTGGGATAAAAAGACCAAAAAGATTTTTAATTTTAATTTTTACTTTATTTTTAAAATTAATATAAAATTATTATTGTAAACTTTTTAAAATCAATATATTTAAGTTTGTAAATATTTTAAACTACTATTTTTAATATAAGTTTGTAAAATCAAAAATATTAATTATATTTAAATGAATTTTTAATTTTATGCATTTTAAATTTAAGTTTGGTGTGAATTTAAAAAAAATATATACTTTAATTCACTAAGATAAAAATATGATTTTTAAAATTCGTCGTGAGTTGAAGACTAGGTCATTGAACCGAAATTGCTTTACCAGAGGGCGGGACGAGAAATTTTATTATCATTATTTTTAATCTTATTGATCTAAAGTATGCCAAAAACATTCAAAAAAAAAAAAAAAACAAACGCCAATATGTTTGGAAACTTTGGTAAAATTTAATCATTTTTCTACGCTAATGACCCTCAATAATTTAAATTGTACTGATTTCTTGCAAATGAGGGCATTGCAAGATCTTAAGTGTGGGAAGGGGTTAAATTATTTTGGATTTTTAGAATTTTTAGACTTATACACTTGGTTACCATTAGAAATACTAGTAACGCAGTAGTTGTATTAGAATCTAGTGCTCTCTGATAATAAAGAACAGCCCTAGTCTTATATACTGACTACCCAATTCTAGTAAAATTTTTCAAAATTTTCAATTAAATGAATTCAAAATCATGTTTATACATATTTATGAACGATAAAACTAGGTGTTAACACCAAAATTATTGTTATCTCGAAAAGGACATAAATTGAGAAACAACTCAAAATGTTAGAATTCATTTAAGAATGGAATAGAGGAGAATAAAAAGGCAAAGAAAGAAAAATAAAAGCCAAGTGTGGGAAAATTTACCAAGTTATTTAGAACATATGTCACATATTTTTGTACAAATAATTAAAGATACTTTTGTTTTGGACTAAACTAATCAGTTTTACCCGATTTATTGGAATACCTTTGAAAGAATAGATGGATCTACACGATGAATCAATTCCATCATTAAAAGGAAGTAAAGTCTTCCGAAAAAGAAACGTGCTTCTTGATTTAGGTCAGGAAGTTGTCGTCCAGACCAGTTGTAGAGTCTACGAAAAACCTTGAAAAGTTTTCTTGAAAATCAGCTGGAAATCCACGGACCTCAGCATCAAACAGGGTCGCCAAGTGGTCAGACTTATCTTAATCATGAAAGGATCTATCTCGTAAAATGGGGAGGAAGCCGTGCAAATTAGCTTGATAAGACTAATGAATCAGACCCCCAGAAAGGATAATCTCCTAAAAGATTAAAAATCAGCTTTTAAGCCTGATATTACTCAATCCTAGAGATTGACCTTAAAGATTGAGAATTACAAACTCATGGAATTCAATGATATCTAAACTCGAGCTTGAACGAGAAAATATTTTGATCAAAATTACAAACCGATTTGTTTTCTGAAAACCCATTTTTAATGCGTTCATTACCATTGAACGTAAAATCCTAGGAATTCACCTGGAATTCATTAGGTCACCTGAACCAAATCGGGTGTCAACCGTAAGAACGGTGGTTGCATAGCATGGTCAAAGACAGGACCTTGTGCCAGACCGAAAAACTATAGGGTGAGCTTTACTATTGCTCCTACAAAGGATAGTAATTGCATCCGACACGTTATAGACCATAATTAAAAGTATGTCATGGGACATTTCCTTAACAGTCGCTTGTTCAACGCTTTCCTTTACAACCGGACTGTAGTTTACCGAAAAGTAATATAAGGAGCAAGTATACTGGACGTGTTGCTTTCCTAATACAAGGTTAGCAAGTGGGTGACACAAAACCGCAAGTTTTGAGCTAAAATTTTCAAATTTGAAACCCACCAAACCCACAAAAACAATTTGCAAACACCGGTGAAGGGTTATTCCGGAAAACTTATCTAGGGTAAAAGCTAGATTGTATTTTCAAAAGATCAAATATTTTCATAAAAGATCCAATTTCCTTAAGGATCTAAATTTTCATAGTCATGTGGGACTGTAAACCACAACGTTACTATCATTGTTTATACCGCCGTATAAAAATCACTGATGTACAAAGTGTGAAGAATAAAGAAGTGATTCTAGTATTTGTATTTCAAGACTATATTGCTTGAGGACAAGCAACGCTCAAGTGTGGGAATATTTGATAATGCTAAAAAGGAACATATATTTCATGGCATTATCCCTCAAGAAAGACAAGCTTTTAGTTGCAATTGTTCTATTTACAAGTGATATTCGTTTATGTAATAAAAGGTGAAGACAAAAGACAGATTCGATGATTTGAAGACGCAAACGATCAAAAAGCTAAAAAGTACAAAGTACAATCAAAGTGGTTCAAATTATTGATGAGAAACGTCTCAAAAATACAAGAGTACAAGACGCAAAACGCAAAGTACAAGATATTAAATAGTACGCAAGGACGTTCGAAAATCCGGAACCGAGATATGAACCAACTTTCAGTGCGCGACGCAACGGACCAAAAATTACAAGTCAACTATGCATAAGAATAAAATATAATATATAATTAATTATATATATTATTATATAATATAATTTTACGCAGCCCACGTTTTGGATCTAATATGTGAGCTGGTTTCCAGACATCCGCACTCGCGGTACTTTTGTGAAGGATACCACCGCACTCACGGAACTCTACAGTATAACGTGAGCCTATAAAAGCCATCGAATTCTGCACGAATTTTACACACCTTTTTCTAATTCATTCTCTCTATCTCAACGTGTATATATATATATATATATATATATATATATATATATATATATATATATATATATATATATATATATATATATATATATATATTTATATTATAATTTTAATTTTAATTTTAAATTCTAATAATAAGGGTATGTTAGCGAATGTTGTAAGGGTGTAAGTCGAAATTCTGTCTGTGTAACGCTACACTATTTTTAATCATTGTAAGTTATGTTCAACCTTTTTAAATTAATGTCTCATAGCTAAGTTATTATTATGCTTATTTAAATTGAAGTAATCATGATGTTGGGCTAAATATTAAAGACGGGGTAATTGGGCTTTGTGCCATAATTGGGGTTTGGACAAAAGAACGACACTTGTGAAAATTAGACTATGGGCTATTAATGGGCTTTATATTTGTTTAATTAAATTATAGTTTGTTAATTTAATATAAAGATTTACAATTGGACGTACCTATAAATAACCATATACACTCGATCGGATATGATGGGCCGGATATTTATAAGTACTAATAATCGTTCATTTAACCGGACACGGGAATGGATTAATAGTCAATGGACTTATTAAAACAGGGGTGAATTATATACAAGGACACTTGGTGTAATTATAGTTTAAGTCCCCAATTAGTTGGAATATTTGACTTCGGATATAAGGATAATTTGACGAGGACACTCGCACTTTATATTTATGACTGATGGACTGTTATGGACAAAAACCAGACGGACATATTGAATAATCCAGGACAAAGGACAATTAACCCATGGGAATAAACTAAAATCAACACGTCAAACATCATGATTACGGAAGTTTAAATAAGCATAATTCCTTTATTTCATATTTAATTGCACTTTTAATTATCGCATTTTATTTACTGTCATTTTATTTAATTGCACTTTTAATTATCGCAATTTTATTTTATCGCACTTTTATTTATCGCAATTTCATTATCGTTATTTACTTTACGCTTTAAATTAAGTTATATTTATTTTTAATTTTTTTTACATTAGGTTTTAACTGTGACTAAAGTTTTAAAATCGACGAACCGATCATTAAACGGTAAAAACCCCCTTTTATAATAATAATACTACTTATATATTTATTTACAAATATAGTTTTAAAAAATATAGCGTTAAACTTGGCGAGTTCCCTGTGGACGAACCGGACTTACTAAAAACTACACTACTGTACGATTAGGTACACTGCCTATAAGTGTTGTAGCAAGGTTTAGGTATATCCATTCTATAAATAAATAAATATCTTGTGTAAAATTGTATCGTATTTTAATAGTATTTCCTTGTAAAAATATAACTATTTTGTATATACCTCTACGCACATCAGTAGTATATAGCAGTATTATGCAATCAAAAGCAGATAGTAGTAACATGCAGTAGTAATAAGTAGTAACATGCAGTAATATATAACAGTAGCATGTAGCAGTAGCGTATAACAGTAGCATAAAGCAGTAAACAGTTGAAATAAGCAGTTTTCGCATGATCAGGTAAATGATCAAGTTGTAGATTAGTCTTATTAGTGAATTCTAGTCGACTCTGTCAAGACACACTAATGCAGACTCATTCCCTACAACCAATGCTCTGATACCAAATGTGATGCCCCATCCAAAACCTCTATGGTACGGATCATCAACAACAGGTCCATTACACGGTATAACACTATATTCTATTTTAAAACAAGGTTTTGCATTCATAAAAAGATAACGTTTTCCAAACGACACATGTTTTATAAAAGTAACGTCTTCTACGAATAGAAAGCATTAACAATAGTACGTGACACTTAGGTCATTACAAAACCATGGTTCGAATGTAACATAAGTAGTGAATGCAAAGTAAAAAGTCCTTGACTAGGAGACATCACTAACAATGCAGAGTACAGCGGAAGTCTAACACAGCAAGTCTATTATAGCGGAAGCAATTTCGTCTAAGCACCTGAGAAATAACATGCTTTAAAAAGTCAATACGAATGTTGATGAGCTATAGTTTTATTGTAAACAATAATATAATATAGACCACGAGATTTTGTATTCAAAACAATATGAAAAGTATATGCTTAACCGTGGGCGCTTGGTAACTAACTTAACAAAGTAAAATAAATATCACCCCCTAAAAGTACACTTGGCGAGTGCGTTAAAACAGACGAAGTATTAAACACCCGTTAAATGCTAGCGCGACTAGTCCGAGTGGGGATGTCAAACCCTATGGATCCATATCTAAGATTCGCGTTCACCGGTTCATAAACCAATGACTAAACGTTACCGAGCTAAGGGGAAAATTTGTGCCGTTATGTCACCCACACATATATAAAGTTTAAGTACTCGTGTCTAGTATGTAAAACATAAAAAGCGCATGTATTCTCAGTCCCAAAAATAGTTAAAGTAAAAAGGGAGCTATAACTCACAGTGAATGTACGGTAAAGTCGATACGAAAGTATAAGCAAGTAGTAAGTCGGTCCAAAAGGTCCTCAACCTAAGTCAATGGTTACTAAGTCGGTAAATCGTCCCAAAAAGTTTAAAAGTAAGTAAGTTAAGTCTTAAGTATCATCATTATCATCATATGTAAAAGATAAAGTAAGTTTTCAACAAGAATAGAGGTCGAAACGAAAAGCTGATTTCGAACAACTGCTACGACCTCTACACAAACTGAAATGATGCGCGGCCAGTGGCCAAGGCTCCATTTGTGAGTCCTCTTACCGCTATCCGAAATTCAGATCCTAACTCGATGTCATTTGACCGTGGCAATGGTCAAAGCGCGAGTAGGTCAGAAATTTTAGCAAGTCGTTACGAAGGCGTAGTGAACTTCGAAAGACTATAAATCCTAAACCGTATATCGGATTTAGGCGAGTCTTAAATGAAAAGTCATCTAAACATCCCGAAATTTCTGGAAATCAATTTTTCCAGAAGCTCCAGGAGTCAGATCAAACCCTGAAAAACAGATATAAGTGCTCTGGTGGATTTCTTGGTGTTTGATGCTTATCACGGTTCTCATCCTTGATGCGTATAAGCCTCAAGTGTACAACTCTTGATGTTTTAGCATCACTTTGACCAAATTTTAACCATCAACACACAATGTCTAGACTAAGAAAAGAAATACAACTCACTTAAGAGTTTTACAAGGATGATGCACCAAAGTTACATCAAGTTCTTAGTTTCGACACAAGTACAAGTTCTATTTGGAATTTAAAGCTACAAACTTGGATTCAAACCAAACAAGCAAGACATTAAGTTACAAAACTTAAATCTTAGCTAAATATTGAAGACCTTAGACTAGAAAGTCTAGATCTTATGTTCTAGGTGAAACCCTAAGTTATAGAACTTAGACTTTCAACTTTTACAAAACCTTAAGTTATAAAACTTTAGATTTTACAACATAGAATGAATATAAGCTAGTGAGCTTTTGTTTTAACAAGTTGGATGACCATAAGTTACATAACTTAGATCAAACAAAATAATGAAATCTTAAGCTAGAAAGCTTGGATCTCTTACAATAATTATGAGACTTCAAGCTATAAAGCTTGTAACCTTGTTTAATGAAAACACAAGTTACAAAATTGAAGTAAAATAAATTAAAGAAGATCATAAGTTAATAAACTTGATCTTTTAACAAACTTTTTGTAGAAACCTCAAGCTACAAAGCTTGGATTCCTTGTTGTTGCATCTTCTTCAACTAAAGTTTGAAGTTACAAGATATATGATGATTCAAGTTACAAAACTTGAGTCTTTGAATGATGATGATGATGAATTCGGTTATGAAAGAAAAAGAAAGAAAGAAATCCAAGAAAACTTACTAGTTTTCTTAGCTTTTAGAGTGAGAAAACTAGAGTGAGAAACTTGAGAGAGTTGTGTGTGTTTTGGTTTGAAAAATGAGAGTGAAGTTTGAAATTTAAGGTGGTGGTAAGGGTGTTGGTGGCCGACGGTCACAATGAGGGGGTGGGGGGCATTTTGGCTTGGCATGGGTGGTGGTACAAGGGTGATGTGTGCATGTTGGGGAGCATGTAGCATGGTGTAAGAAATGGTACATAAGCATGCATGAATCTTGTCTTAATACTTAATGGATTTGTCTTATATCTTAATGGGTCATAAGTCCATTAAGATGGGCTAACATACTAGTCCATTAACTAGAGTAGGGTGGGCCTTTGATAAACTAAGTCCATTAAGGTAATAAGCCCATTAATACTAACTAGTGTGCATTAATAAAATACTAAGCGTAATTAACCAACCAACAAGCTAAGTAATTGTCATTAAGAAATAACAATTAGGATTAAGGTGTCATAACATTCCCATTATGACCAAAGGTTAACGTGTGCCAAGTACGTAGCTCGTTCTAAACGACTAGTGAAACTAACGGTCGTAAATGCATTTGAGGATCAAGTTAAGTGATTAAGCACTTAATAACACGTTTTAAGATATTAACGAAAGTAATTAGCATGAATAATGATCCCAGAATATCATCTAGCTCAGTACGCACATATACGCAGATTCGTGAAAGTATAAAGCATAAATATAAGTCGAAAAAGTCGGGTCGTTACAATAATAGTCTAGAGGAAGGATTGTCTACATCTCACCTCCCTTATACCTCGTATTTGCAGGATTGAGTTTTGTTGTTTGTTTGTTTATTATATTTGTTCTTTGCATAATAGTTTATAATTGAAATCGGTCATCAAATTTTGATATGTTTGATTTTTTTAATATTAGGTTGGTTGATGTTGGAATTTCGGGTTTCACTTGTGTTTATGGTTCTAAAGTTTGGTCAAAACTAAATAGATGCAGTGTTTGTCTAAAATTTTTCTATTTTGGTACGTATGGAGTATTATATTGTTTGATGTTTTTATATAATAAATTAAAAATAAATGTGTACTATTACTTTACTGTTGCGTATATTGACAGTAACATTGTAGCAAATATATGAATGTGCTTGAAATTTTTTAAAGACAAAAATCAACCGAACAAATACCATATAAACTCCTATTACATAACAAACAGAATTTCAACTAGACCCATAAAAAGTGTCCGCGAATTCGCGGGCCTTAAGTGTAGTAACCCGTCCAAATCCACCTGGACGAATACATCACATCTGGTCCCATTGCGAGGTACTGACCTCTATATGATACGTTTTACAAACATTGCATTCATTTTAAAAGACATCTCATTTCAAAATAACCAAATGATATAAGTTTTCCAATAATATGAATGACTAATCTGCCATTGACTTAATAAACGTCTTTTTAAACTCGACGAATTGAATGCAACGTCTTTTAAAATATGCCATGAACGACTCCAAGTAATATCTTTAAAATGAGCAAATGCACAGCGGAAGATTTCTTTAATACCTGAGAATAAACATGTTTAAAAGTGTCAACCAAAAGGTTGGTGAGTTCATAAGTTTATCATAAACAATAAAATTCAGTAATTTTGATAGACCACAAGATTTAAATACAGTACACATATCTCGTGTACGAAACCATTTTTCATAAATGTTTTTCAGAGTAGGTTCGTATCCTTTTCTCCCCCGTAGGTTGCCTCGCGATTTTTAATAACCGTACACATATCTCGTGTACAAAATATCATACACATAACCTGTGTATAAAAATCATTCTCTCTATATATATAACCTTGCTTGGTAACCAACCTTAACATATAAAGCGCATCATGAATATCCCCAAAATAAATAGAACTTTCAGTCTGTAATATACAAGTATCGTCTGTATATATATAAACCTCGAAGTACTAAAGCATCCGTAACCCGAATGGGGCTGGTCAGTACCCATAGATCTACCTTTAGGATTCGCGTCAATTAGGGGTCATTTCCCTAATTCTTAGGTTACCAAGATATAATAATCAGGGGCGATATTCGATATAATAATCCACAGAACAACTCGTTAGTACAATAATTCATTAGAGGAATGTTTTGCTTGTGTCTATCGCGTCAAACATTTATAAAAGCATTTCATGTATTCTCAATCCCAAAAATATATATTGTAAAAGTATTGATAAAGGGAGCATATGAAACTCACGATACTATATTTTGTAGTAAAAATATGCATACGACGAAACTGAACAATGCAGGGTTGACCTTGGATTCACGAACCTATATCATTTATATATATATATTAACACATATAGTTGTAATCGAACAAATTTATATATTATTATTGGTGACATAATTGTTTTATGCTTCATTAATTCATTTATTAATATTAATAAAATAATTTCTTATTAAGGTAGTTTAATAATTTATTTATAAAAATAATAATTTTACGTTAAGGTCTTTATGATAAAAATATATAGTTTAATTAATACTATTTTATTGATAGAATATATTAATATGTAATATTAATATAATTGTAATGTATTTTTATTAAAAAAAAATATCTATTTGTAATAATACTAATAAGAATGATAATAATAATGATAGTAATAATAATAATAATAATAATAATAATAATAATAATAATAATAATAATAATAATAATGTTAATTTTAAAAATGATAATTTTAATAAAGATAATAACTTTACTAATAATGTTAATTTTCAATAAAAATTTCAGTTTTAATAAAAATGATAACTTTGATAATTGTAGTTATAATGATACTTTTAATAGAAATGATGATAATAATAATAATAATAACAACAATAATAATAATAATAATAATAATAATAATAATAATAATAATAATAATAATAATAATAATAAAAATGATAATTTTTGTAAAAGTGATAATAATGATAATAATTTTTAATAATAACAATACTATTAATGATAATCATATTAATAATAGTAATGATATTACCGATAATAATACTTATGTTAATCATAATAACAATAATGATAATAATAATTATAAGTATGATAATAATACTAATATTAATGATATTATTAATGTTAATACTAATACTAAAGTTAGTAATAATAATAACAATAATCTTATTAATCATTTTAATCATTTTAATACTAATAATAATTATAATTATAATAATGATAATAATAATGATCTTACTAATACTAACAATAAAGATAATAATATTAATCATATTAGTGGTAATAATAGTTATATCTTTAATATTAGTAATAATAATAATATTTATCATAATAACAATAATAATAATAATAATAATAATAATAATAATAATAATAATAATAATAATAATAATAATAATAATAATAATAATAATAATAATAATAAAAATGCTAACTTAATGAAACAAGCTTTAAGAAAATTAAATGCCCCTGACCGGACTCGAACCCGCGACCTCACGCTAACCCGATAACACCACAAACCGCTCATCCATTTTTGTTTTTCCTGATTATATCTGTAACTAAATATATTTAACCCATTTTCTGTTCGTTTCTTTTTTTCTACTTCTTCTTCACATCGTTATTAAATTAGAAACAGAAGCAGGAGATCATCCTCTTCATCACTATCATTATCTTCACTGTAACTCATCATCTAACTCGTCATCATCATCCTCATTTGTTCTCGGTTCCAACAAGCAGCCCATAACACCATTTAAACATGAATGACCTATCAATTATCTAAGCCCAAGAAATAATCATTTGGCCCAACCGGTTACAATTTCGGTCCAACCATAGAAAAGTAAGTCCAGCTCCCTTCATTCATTTATTTTGTCGGCCACTGAAATGTCCCGTTCATATCGATTATAAACGTTCCATATTAATTGATTTCGTTGCGAGGTTTTGACCTCTATATGAGACGTTTTTCAAAGACTGCATTCGATTTTTAAACAAACCATAACCTTTATTTTATCAATAAAGGTTTAAAAATATTATGACGATTATCAAATAATGATAATCTAAAATATAGCGTTTTCACACGATTATTACATAATGGTTGACAATAATATTACACATCAATTTAAATCTTCGAATGCAATTTTTAAACATTATAATACAAGCATGCTGACTCCAACTCTTGTCCATAAATTAGCATGCAATAGCGGAAGCTCTTAATAATCACCTGAGAATATACATGCTTTAAACGTCAACAAAAATGTTGGTGAGTTATAGGTTTAACCTATATATATCAAATCGTAATAATAGACCACAAGATTTCATCTTTCAATAACATACAATCTGTATAAAAATCATTCATATGTTGAACACCTGGTAACCGACATTAACAAATGCATATAGAATATCCCCAAAACAGAAATTCATCTATATTAATAACTCGAAGTACTAAAGCATACCATTTTCCAGTATGGGGGGAGTTAGTGCCCGTAGATCTACCTTTGGGATTCGCGTCAATTAGGGTGTCTGTTCCCTAATTCTTAGACTACCAAGCTAAAAGGGTGATATTCGGTATTCATAATCCAACATAGAATGTAATTTCAAGTACTTGTGTCTATTTTGTAAAACATTTACAAAACTGCATGTATTCTCATCCCAAAAATATTAGATTTAAAAGTGGGACTATAACTCACTTTCATAGATTTTTACTTCGTCGGGAGTAAGACTTGGCCACTGGTCGATTCACGAACCTATAACAAATATATACATATATATATATATATATATATATATATATATATATATATATATATATATATATATATATATATATATATATATATATATATATATATATATCAAAGTATGTTCAAAATATATTTACAACATTTTTAATACATTTTGATGTTTTAAGTTTATTAAGTCAGCTGTCCTCGTTAGTAACCTACAACTAGTTGTCCATAGTTAGATGTACAGAAATAAATTGATATATATTATCTTAAATCAATCCACGACCCAGTGTATACACGTCTCAGGCTAGATCACAACTCAAAGTATATATATTTTTGGAATTAACCTCAACCCTGTATAGCTAACTCAAACATTACTGCATATAGAGTGTCTATGGTTGATCCAAATAATATATATACATGGGTCGATATGATATGTCAAAACATTTGCATACGTATCTATGGTATCCCAAGATTACATAATATATTAGAATACATGTATAATACAATATAAGTTAGCTAGAATATGATTTGTATAGAATTGTTACAATATTTTCCGTAGCTACAACAATCAAAAAAATATCCAATCTTGTTTTACCCATAACTTATTCGTTTTAAATCCGTTTTGAGTGAATCAAATTGCTATGGTTTCATATTGAACTCTATTTTATGAATATAAATAGAAAAAATATAGGTTTATAGTTAGAAATATAAGTTACAAGTCGTTTTTGTAAGAGGTAGTCATTTCAGTCGAAAGAACGACGTCTTGATGACCATTTTGAAAAACATACTTCCACTTTGAGTTTAACCATGATTTTTGGATATAGTTTCATGTTCATAAGAAAAATCATTTTCCCAGAAAAACAACTTTTAAATCAAAGTTTATCATAGTTTTTAATTATCAAACCCAAAACAGCCCGCGGTGTTACTACGACGGCGTATGTCCGGTTTTACGGTGTTTTTCGTGTTTCCAGGTTTTAAATCATTAAGTTAGCATATCATATAGATATATAACATGTGTTTAGTTGATTTTAAAAGTCAAGTTAGAAGGATTAACTTTTGTTTGCGAACAAGTTTAGAATTAACTAAACTATGTTCTAGTGATTTCAAGTTTAAACCTTCGAATAAGGTAGTTTTATATATATGAATCGAATGATGTTATGAACATCATTACTACCTCAGGTTTTGTGGATAAACCTACTGGAAATGAGAAAAATAGATCTAGCTTCAAAGGATCCTTGGATGGCTTGAAAGTTCTTGAAGCAGAATCATGACACGAAAACAAGTTCAAGTAAGATTTCCACTCGAAATAAGATTGTTATAGTTATAGAAATTGAATCAAAGTTTGAATATGAGTATTACCTTGTATTAGGAAGATATATTACTGTAAATAAGAAAGATTTCTTGAGGTTGGATGATCACTTTACAAGATTGGAAATAAGCTAGCAAACTTGGAAGTATTCTTGATTTTATGAAACTAGAACTTATAGAATTTATGAAGAACACTTAGAACTTGAAGATAGAACTTGAGAGAGATCAATTAGATGAATAAAATTGAAGAATGAAAGTGTTTGTAGGTGTTTTTGGTCGTTGGTATATGGATTAGATATAAAGGATGTGTAATTTTGTTTACATGTAAATAAGTCATGAATGATTACTAATATTTTTGTAATTTTATGAGATATTTCATGTTAGTTGCCAAATGATGGTTTCCACATGTGTTAGGTGACTCACATGGGATTCTAAGAGCTGATCATTGGAGTGTATATACTAATAGTGCATACATCTAAAAGCTGTGTATTGTACGAGTACGAATACAGGTGCATACGAGTAGAATTGTTGATGAAACTGAACGAGGATGTAATTGTAAGCATTTTTGTTAAGTAGAAGTATTTTGATAAGTGTCTTGAAGTCTTTCAAAAGTGTATGAATACATATTAAAACACTACATGTATATACATTTTAACTGTGTCGTTAAGTCATTGTTAGTCGTTACATGTAAATGTTATTTTGAAACCTTTAGGTTAACGATCTTGTTAAATGTTGTTAACCCATTGTTTACTATATCTAAAGAGATGTTAAATTATTACATTATCATGATATTATGATATATTAATATATCTTAGTATGATATATATACAGTTAAATGTTGTTACAACGATAATCGTTACATATATGTCTCGTTTCGAAATCATTAAGTTAGTAGTCTTGTTTTTACATATGTAGTTCATTGTTAATACACTTAATGACATGTTTACTTATCATTTATCATGATTAAACATAGTGTATCAATATCTTAATATGATTCATATGTATTTAGTAAGACGTTGTTATAACGATAATCGTTATATATATCGTTTCGAGTTTCTTAATTCAATAAACTCAATTTTATGTATATAATTCATTGTTAAAATACCTAATAAGACACTTACTTATCATAATATCATGTTAATCATATATATGTCATCATATAGTTTTTACAAGTTTTAACGTTCTTGAATCACCGGTCAACTTGGGTGGTCAATTGTCTATATGAAACCTATTTCAAATAATCAAGTCTTAACAAGTTTTATTTCTTAACATGTTGGAAACACTTAATCATGTAAATAATAATTTCATTTAATATATATAAACATGGAAAAGTTCGGGTCACTACAGTACCTACCCGTTAAATAAATTTCGTCCTGAAATTTTAAGCAGTTGGAGGTGTTGACGTATCTTCTGGAAATAAGTGTGGGTATTTCTTCTTCTTCTAATCTTCTAGTTCCCAGGTGAACTCGGGTCCTCTACGAGCATTCCATCGAACTTTAACAATTGGTATCTTGTTTTGCGTAAGTCTTTTAACCTCACGATCCATTATTTCGACGGGTTCTTCGACAAATTGAAGTTTTTCGTTGATTTGGATTTCATCTAACAGAATAGTGAGATCTTCTTTAGCAAAAAATCTCTTCAAATTTGAGACGTGGAAAGTGTTATGTACAGCCGCGAGTTGTTGTGGTAATTCAAGTCGGTAAGCTACTGGTCCGACATGATCAATAATCTTGAATGGTCCTATATACCTTGGATTTAATTTCCCTCATTTACCAAATCGAACAACGCCTTTCCAAGGTGCAACCTTAAGCATGACCATCTCTCTAATTTTAAATTCTATATCTTTTCTTTTAATGTCGGTGTAGCTCTTTTGTCAACTTTGGGCGGTTTTCAACCGTTGTTGAATTTGGATGATCTTCTTGGTAGTTTCTTGTATTATCTCCGGACCCGTAATCTGTCTATCCCCCACTTCACTCTAAAAAATTGGAGATCTGCACTTTCTACCATAAAGTGCTTCAAACGACGCCATCTCAATGCTTGAATGGTAGCTGTTGTTGTAGGAAAATTCTGCTAACGGTAGATGTCGATCCCAACTATTTTTGAAATCAATAACACATGCTCGTAGGATGTCTTCAAGCGTTTGTATCGTCCTTTTACTCTACCCTTCAGTTTGTGGATGATAGGCAGTACTCATGTCTAGACGAGTTCCTAATGCTTGCTGTAATGTTTGCCAGAATCTTGAAATAAATCTGCCATCCCTATCAGAGATAATAGAGATTGGTATTCCATGTCTCGAGAGGACTTCCTTCAAATACAGTCGTGCTAACTTCTCCATCTTGTCATCTTCTCTTATTGGCAGGAAGTGTGCTGATTTGGTGAGACGATCAACTATTACCTAAATAGTATCAAAATCACTTGCAGTCCTTGGCAATTTAGTGATGAAATCCATGGTAATGTTTTCCCATTTTCATTCCGGGATTTCGGGTTGTTGAAGTAGACCGGATGGTTTCTGATGCTCAGCTTTGACCTTAGAACACGTCAAACATTCTCCTACGTATTTAGCAATATCGGCTTTCATACCCGACCACCAAAAATGTTTCTTGAGATCCTTGTACATCTTCCCCGTTCCAGGATGTATTGAGTATCTGGTTTCATGAGCTTCTCTAAGTACCATTTCTCTCATATCTCCAAATTTGGTACCCAAACCCTTTCAGCCCTATACTGAGTTCCGTCTTTCCGAATATTAAGATGCTTCTCCGATCCTTTGGGTATTTCATCCTTTAAATTTCCCTCTTTTAAAACTCCTTGTTGCGCCTCCTTTATTTGAGTAGTAAGGTTAGTGTGAATCATTATATTCATAGCTTTTACCCGAATGGGTTCTCTGTCCTTTCTGCTCAAGGCGTCGGCTACCACATTTGCCTTCCCCGGGTGATAACGAATCTCAAAGTTGTAATCATTCAACAATTCAATCCATCTGCACTGCCTCATGTTCATTTGTTTCTGATTAAATATGTGTTGAAGACTTTTGTGGTCGGTATATATAATACTTTTGACCCCATATAAGTAGTGCCTCCAAGTCTTTAATGCAAAAACAACCGTGCCTAATTCCAAATCATGCGTCGTATAATTCTGCTCGTGTATCTTCAATTGTCTAGACGCATAAGCAATTACTTTCGTTCGTTGCATTAATACACAACCGAGACCTTGCTTTGAGGCGTCACAATATATCACAAAATCATCATTCCCTTCAGGTAATGACAATATAGGTGCCATAATTAACTTTTTCTTCAACAATTGAAACGCTTTTTCTTGTTCATCCTTCCATTCAAATTTCCTCCCTTTATGCGTTAATGCAGTCAAGGGTTTTACTATTTTGGAAAAATCTTGGATGAATCTCCTGTAATAACCAGCTAGCCCTAAAAATTGGCGTATGTGTTTTGGAGTTTTCGGGGTTTCCCACTTTTCAACGGTTTCAATCTTTACTGGATCCACATGAATACCTTCTTTGTTCACTATATGACCGAGGAATTGAACTTCTTCCAACCAAAATGCACACTTTGAAAACTTAGTGTACAGTTTTTCTTTTCTCTGCAACTCTAGCACTATTCTCAAATGTTCTTCGTGCTCTTGATCATTCTTCAAGTAAATAAGTATGTCATCGATGAAAACAATGACAAACTTGTCAAGATATGGCCCACACACTCGGTTCATGAGGTCCATGAACACAGTTGGTGCGTTAGTCAATCCAAACGGCATAACCATAAACTCGTAATGACCGTAACGCGTCCTAAAAGCAGTATTCGGAATGTTATCCTCTTTCACCCGCATTTGGTGATATCCAGAACGTAAATCAATCTTCGAATAAACCGACGAGCCTTGTAGTTGATCAAATAAGTCGTCGATTCTCGGTAATGGGTAACGGTTATTGATGGTAAGTTTGTTCAACTCTCGGTAGTCGATACACAATCTGAATGTACCATCCTTCTTTTTGACAAACAAAACAGGAGCTCCCCATGGTGATGTGCTTGGTCGTAAAACTGTTTATTTTCGTCCAAAACAAAAGTATTTTCAATTAATTGTACAAAAATATGTGATATTGTTTTGAATAACTTGGTAAAAATTTCCTACACTTGGCTTTTATTTTCCTTTCTTTGCCTTTTTATTCTCCTCTATTCCATTTTAAATGAATTCTAACATTTTGGTTTGTTTCTCAATTTATGTCCTTTCCGAGGTAACAATAATTTCGGTGTTAACACCTAGTTTTATAGTTCATAAATATGTATAAACATGATTTTGAGTTCATTTAATTGAAAATTTTAAAAAAATTTACTAGAATTAGGTAGTCAGTATATAAGACTAGGGCTGTTCTTTATTATGAGAGAGCACTAGATTCTAATACAACTACTGCTTTACTAGTATTTCTAATGGTAACCAAGTGTATAAAGTAAAAATTTTAAAATCCGAAAGAATTTAACCCCTTCCCACACTTAAGATCTTGCAATGCCCTCATTTGCAAGAAATCAGTAACAATTTAAATTATTGAGGGTGATTAGCGTAGAAAAATGATCAAATTTTACCAAAGTTTCCAAATATATTGGCGTTTGTTTGCTGAATGATAAATGGTGCATATCATTTGTTCATTCCGTCTTGTTGTTACATCACATTTATTTTTCATCTTGTCGTCAAAATTAGTTGCTTTTGCTGAATTTAATGTCAGTCTTTGAAAATGCATTGTTTTACCCTGTTGTGTACATAAGATAAACTGCAAAAATATATACATATTTTTGAAGTTTGGTATATTACCCCACATTCAAAAATTATTAAAATCTAATAATAAAAGTTAGAAAATTATAAAAACTATCACAATATTAACATAAGTGTTAAATGTAGTAACATTACAAAAATAAATAAAACTAAATAAACTAGGGTTGATACTGATACCAGTAGGGGTTCCATGCATAACCGTATGTGTTATAAAATGCTTTAGCTGGGTTATAAGTAGGATACAGTGGTTGGATCTCTATAGACCAGGGAGGAAATACGGGCTTTGGAGTAGGAATATAGTTTCTACCTATATGTTGGCAATGTGCCATGATATGGTTTTGATGAACTTGCCAATATTCAAATGCTCGATGTCTAGCATTTTCATACTCTTGTGATGCTATAAACCTTTGCATTTCTGTCATTTCATTTCCCCCTCCCACATTACCTGGCTGTTGATTTCTTTCAACCTGTGGATGTCTTCCATTATATTGTACTGCGGCGTTATTTCGCCTCTTCAAAACCTTAGCACCATGATATACATTTAAACCAATTGTATCGTGGGGTTCTGGTTCTTCGATTAATAATCCCCCCGACTTATATCCACATCGAGATACTCAGCAATTAATGTAATAAATATACCACCTCCTATTATACTGTGCGGTCTCATCCCCCTAACCATAGCCGATAAATAATAACCCACACAATAAGGTATACTTACAACGCTTTGTGGGTCTCGAATACACATGTGGTAAAATAAATCTTGCTCATTTACCTTTTCCTTATTTTTACCTCGCTGTGTAATCGAGTTCGCTAGAAACCTGTGAATTACTCTTAACTCAGCTTTATCTATATCCAAATAAGAGTAATTTCCCCCTTTAAATCGGTGATGGCTAGTCATTTGACTCCATACACCATGCGTATCAAAATTTTCATCAATCTTCCTACCATTTAATATCAACCCTCGACAATCGGCAGATGCTAGCTCCTCAGGCGTATATATACGTAAGGCCTGAGCCATGTCTAGTAGAGACATGTGGCGCATCGAACCTCCTAACAAAAATCTAATAAAAGTTCGATCGGTTAAACTAGCTACCCGATCATTTATTTCTATACTACACAATAATTCTTCACACCATACTTTATATACAGGTCTACGCATGTTGAATAATCGTACCCAATTGTTAAAAGTAGAATTATCATACCTCTGTGTAAGTAATTCTCTAATCCGTTCGCCCAATCCTACGGCTTCTAACGGTTCCCATTCTATTACCCTAGGTACTTCAACAGCTTTAGAATGAAGAGTGTGCAAGCTCCTTTGGTATTTTGGATAATCTATCCAACGTCTGTCTAATCTCAAGTTCGGGTGCAAATCTTCCACGTGCATATCTGAAAATGTCATAACTGGATGAGGTATATCTTGTTTGTAATAGTTATCAACATCTTGTTGTTCCGCATTCTCAGGAGGAGCAATGCGAGCTTGGGATGAAGATTCAACCCTTTCAGTCTGCAAAACACATCAAACACAATTTTTGTGCATCCAAATATGCATTAGTGTCAGCAAAATCATCAATCAAAATAATTACAATGACATGTTCAATTTATATCAAACTTATGCTTATTTTCATATTTTTATCAAATCTACACTTTTTTAAATAAGCATATACGAAATTGTTTGCCAAGTTCATAAGTATTCAACTCAAATAACATGTCAAAATAATCATTATTAGCAATTAAACAAGTTTCAAATGGCATTATCTCTTAAAAATTAAGTTCATGAATTTTAGACTTGAAAAAGTCCACTTTAATTCTCAAAAATCTTGTTTAGGCTCAAAGTTTGTCTCATTTAACTACCTAAACATGTTACATTACTTAATTTAGCAATAATTCATGACAAAAATCGGCCATAACCTGTTTATATCAAAAAGCCCCAAATTGCTCAAGAACACAAACCCTAGATTACTCAAAATTTGAAGTTTAAGGCTTCTAATCATATTAAATAGAATCAATCTAGGTTATACAAGCATAATACATAAGCAATTTAAGCATAATTACAATAAAAAGCATCAAAATTGAATTGAGTATAAAATTGCTCAAGAACACTAATTTTTCGGATTAAAGGGTGATTTGGTGTAGAAATTTACCGTTTTCCTTGAGTAATTCCTTGATAGCATCCTTCTCAACATGATTTTGTGAAAGATTTGATGAAAAATGGCCAAAAATTGCGAATTTGTGTGTGTTTTCGTGTGTGTTTTTCGCAGTATTTGAGTTTGGTTGGGAAGAAACTGGTATGTTCGATCTCTTTTATTTTTTTCTGGATTTCGCAACCTCTGCAAGTCGCGATGGTGTTTCCCTTCAAACTCCGCGAGTCGCGGAGCTTATTTTTTGTTTTTTTTTAAATCTTTAACTTATAAAACAAATATTAACTAATTTTAAAAATTTGTTTCCCTTATTATTTAGAACGAGGTCGTTTCGGATCGATGTCCTAGTCCGTCCCTCGACAAAATTTTAAAATTTGTCTATTTAAAGCGCGGTTTTAAAAGCAAAGATTTTTGGGTTTTTTTTATGTTTTTGGCATACTTTAAATCAATAAGATTAAAAATAATGATAATAAAAATTCTCGTCCCTCCCTCGGGTAAAGCAATTTCGGTTCAACGACCTAGTCTTCAACTTACGACGAATTTTTAAAAATTATATTTTTAACTTAGCAAAATAAAGTAATTTTTGTTTTTAAATTCACACTAAACTTAAATTTAAAATGCATAAAATTAAAAATTCATATTTTAAAAATTCACACCAAACTTAAATTATATTTTTGTTTTTATACATACAAACTTATATTAAAAATATTAATTTTCCAAATATTTACAATTTTAAATATATTGATTTAAAAAGTTTACAATATCAGTTTAAGATTTATATATTAATTTTAAAAACATCGTAAAAATAAAATTAAAAATCTTTTTGGCTTTTATCCCACTTTAATCAATCAAATATTATCAAAAATATGCGCCCCTCTTTTCGGTAAAGTAATTTCGGTTCATTGACCTAATTTAACTCATGACGAATTCTTGAAATATTTTGGGTTGATTGATTAAAGATATTTATACCTTAAGAATAAACGGTAAATTTCGCAGTGATGTAATAAATTTTTGTATGATATCAACAATTTCGGTCGCAAGACCTAATTTCATTGAATACCAATTTAATACTTTATAGCGAACAAATTAGCGTTTATTATCAAAAGGTTAAAAATAAAAATAAAAATAAAAATAAAAACTGTACAAACTTACCTGTGAAATAGATTTCTTAGTGATATGCTCTAGCCCACTCATTAGATAGTCGGACTAATTGGTTTTCCATGGCTACATAGGCGTAACCTCGAGCATTTAATGTTTTTCTTCTAAACATATTGATATTACTCAAAATATACATATCATTAGTCACAATATCAAGTCCTATCGTCGGTTATTTCATACGAATTTGTAATATTTCCATTATTATTCCGTTGTATTGTAACTAAGCATAGAATCATTGAATACTCGAAGAAATGTTGAAGATAATGAATGAAACAACTCAAAGATCAAAACCAGAACAAGAAATGAAGAAACAGAAAAATGAATGCTACAGTGCGCGCCGCGCACTATCCGCGCACACCACCGCGCACTCAAGACTTTGATCAGAACATTTGATTAAAATGGAAACCAGAGAGCGCCCCGCGCAAGTTCAACAGAGCGCGCCGCGCACAACAGAGCGCGCCGCGCACAAATACCTGAAACGTTCTAATTGAAGTGCGATCGTGAACTGGAAAGTAAAAGTGTGGTAGGTGAGTAGTGCGCTCCGCGCACCCCTTATGTGCGTGCCGCGCACAGTGCTTTCCAGCTACTTTTCAGCCTTTTTAAACCTCTTTCCAGCTTCATTCCAAGTGTGCCAGTTTTCTTTCTGTTCAGAGACGAAAACATATCATTCAAAACAGTTCTTGAGCTTATCAAAGTGCATCTAAACACTAAAATCATTAAAGATTCAAGGATCATTCAAGGGCTTCATCCAAGATTACTCTAAAAAGGTCAATCTTGTATTTACAATGAATTCTATCTTTGTTACTGTTATGTTTAAGTTTTCTAGCATGATTGTTGGCTAGTTCCTTTTATGTTCATCTAGATAAATAACCGAGATGTTGAATGTTTACTTTTGATTGATAGTTACCATGCACGATAGTTTGATGTTTGAATACAAGAACCATTTTTGTTAAGTTTAATCTTTTCGATTCAACTAGTTAGTATACTTGTTCAACTAAGAAACACCATCTTGCTGATTTAGTATATTGATTTACACCTAGTGACAAGTGTTTGCCCATCTTTTACCAAAAGGGGTAAGTTGCGTTCAAACGGTTAATCTATATAGGAATGTAAGAACGACTCTTGTAGATACTCTCAGATAGCTTAATTGATATGTGTAGTTGTCTAGGTGAACGATCAATTCCCTAGAATCTGTTATACACATTTTCACTACTCAATTTCATATAACTAATAGGTGTTAGTAATTTGCCTTATCTAGTGACGTTTATAGGGATCTTATTACCACACTTAACTGTTTACTTGGGTTGGGTGAATTGAACATTTAACCAGACCAAGGGAATGAACTAAGCTAAACCATTAGTTGACATAGGAGTGGATCATGATCAACACACCATTGACTTGATCATTCTTCAAGTCTTTAGACTAGTTGAATTAGTTGATTACAAATAGGAAGTCTTAGATGACAAGAACATCACTTGCGTCGTGTAATCCCGTTTGAGTGTTTATTCAAGACTACTCTTGGTAAACCGATCAATTAGTTCTCGTGCATAACCAATCAATCCGATCTTAATCCTAAATAAACATTCACATCGAGGGTAAAAAGTCTAGATGAGCATATTTCATCTCTTTGATATCAAAACTATCTTAATTGCTTTCCTTGCACTTATAAATTTAAAAGACCAAAAATATTGTTTTTACTTTTACTCTTCTCTGATTAGGCTAATCGTTAAATAAGCCACAAAACATAAAACTTGTACCTTTAAGCTTCATTTACTTAGTTAATCATAATATAGTTTATAATTCTAGTTTGACTAATACAACTGTCCTTGGAACGATACACGGATTTTACCATTATCTATACTACTACACGATCGGGTACACTGCCCGTTAGTGTGTGTAATCTTTAAAACAGGTATTTTCCATACAACAATTCATATACCACTTTTCGCCCATCAAGTTTTTGGCGCCGCTGCCGGGGACAGTTTTGTGTCAAAATAGAATTATTAACTAATTTGTGATTAAGTAGTTTCTTAATTATTTTAAATTTTTAATAGTCTTTGATTTTAATTTTATAGAATCGGTATGTTTAATAGTTTTTGTTAGTTGTGTGATTGACAGTTTATAGGTCGCTTATGCCACATACCCGAAGTTCAGAATCTCCATTACTTACACCATTTACAGAACCTGATAGAAAGCTTGGTAGGATTTCAAAAGAAGTACTTGAAATTTTCGAATCTTCGTCAAAGCAAGAAACCTTTGATTCAGAATCAAGTACGACCAAGCCTTGATATTCAGACTTTGGTAAACCCGTTCAACCCCCAAATTTTGAAATGGAAAGAGAAAGACCGTTGGTACCACGACAATCAATGGCAGCAAAGATGAAAGCAACCCGGACCGGACAAGGTAGTGCTATTACTCCACCTACTGGTGAGGTAACTTTTGAAATAAAAGGACCTATTCTTCAAATGATTAATAACAGGTGTCAATTTGGTGGTGGTCCAAATGAAGATGCAAACGAACATATTCGTCTCTTTCAAGAGATATGTCTTCTTTTTAAACTTAAACCAGAAACTGACCAGGCCATATTATTAAGACTTTTCCCTTGGACACTCCAAGGGGAAGCACGAAGTTGGTTAGATTCATTGGCCGAGGCTACGATAGAAACGTGGGATGGTATGTTGGAAAAATTTCTTAAGAAATATTTTCCAGCATCCAAGTCCGCGAGACTCCAACACGAAATTACCCAATTCTGTCAAAAGCCGATGGAAACCCTGTACGAAGCATGGAATCGATTTTTCAAAATGCTAAGAGGTTGTCCAAACCATGGTTTGGATACCTTTCAAAAGGTCCAAATCTTTTACAAAGGTTGTGATGTAGCAACCCGAATTTCAATTGACCAAGCGGCCGGTGGTTCTCTTATGGACAAAACCGAGCAAGAGGCTTATGAAATAATCGAGAAGCTAGCCGATTATTCTCATGAGTGGCATCAAGAACGCCCAATTACTCGTAATGCTCAAGTCCAAAGCGCCGGCGCCTATGATGACCTTAGTTCCCTAAGTGTTAAAATAGACGGTGTTGCTCGAACCATGGATAAAATCACCAAGGAAATTCATAGTATGAAAGTAGGTTGTGAATACTGTGGTGGTCTTCATTTAGGAAAAGATTGTGATGCCGGCTTAACAATGGCTCAAAAAGAAGAAGTGGCTTTCGTAAGCCAAAGAAATAACAATCAATTTCAAGGAAGAGCCCAATTTAACCGGAACTTTAACAACCCCTACAACCCTCAAGGTCAAAATTCCAATTACCAACAAGGGTCAAGTAGTGGGTTCCAACAACAAACTCCGGGTTTTTATCAAAAACCCCAACATGAAGAAAAAAAGTCAAATTTAGAGAGTATGTTGGAAAAGTTGATTTCATCACAAACTCAGCTTATCACGAATATAAACCAAACCAACGAGAAAAACGAACACCAGTTTCGAAATCAATAAGCCTCAATTCAGAATTTGGAGAAACAAATGAGTGGTTTAGCTAATTTACTTAGTGAGAGAAAACCAGGTAGTTTACCGGGCGATACAAATAAGAACCCTCGAAATGAGCACGCCAATGTTATCACCACACGGAGTGGTTTAGCATACGATGCTCCAAAAATGCCCGAAAATTCTGATTTTAGTGTTCCGTTGAACCGAAATGATGAACCGATTAAGGAGCCGGAAAAAGTGGTTGAAAAGGAAGAACAGGAAAAACCCGTAGTGAAACCATATCAACCACCGCTCCCATACCCAAGAAAACAACAACAAGAAAGGCTAGAGGCCGAAAGGTCAAAATTCCTAGATATGTTTAAACAAATTAACATAAATATGCCTTTCATTGATGTAATCTCAGGTATGCCCAAGTATGCTAAGTTCTTAAAAGACTTACTTACTAATCGGAAGAAAATGGAGGAACTTTCATCCGTCACCATGAATGCTAATTGTTTAGCAATTTTGATGAACAAAATACCAAAGAAATTAGCAGATCCTGGAAGTTTTACCATACCATGTCTCCTGGGAGATTTGGAATGCATTAAAGCATTAGCGGATTTAGGGGCTAGCATAAATTTAATGCCTTATTCATTATATGTTAAGCTAAACCCCGGGGTACTAAAACCAACCCGAATGGCAATTTAACTAGCGGACCGCTCTGTTAAATTCCCTCGTGGAATTTTAGAGAATATGTTGGTAAAAGTAGGTACCCTAGTATTTCCGGCTGACTTTGTAATTTTGGACATGGAGGAGGACACACGTGTGCCTCTTATATTAGGTCGACCTTTCCTCAATACCGCTAGAGCTATGATAGATGTTCATGGGCAGAAATTGACCCTTAGTATTGAGGATATGAAGGTTACCTTTTCCGTTGACCATGCCCTACAATACCCCGAGTCTACTGATGATCAATGTTATTATGTGCAAACCATAGACACATATTCGGAGTTGTTGCAGGAATTTCCAGAATTGCAAGGTACGGGAGAATGCATTTTTGCGGAAGGTGATGAAGAGAATATGTTGGAAGAAGTGGAGATGTTGACCACCTTGATGGCTAACGGTTATGAGCCAAATGATGAAGAATACAGAAAGTTGGATTTAGGAAATGAGTACCGATGTAAAACATCGATTGAAGAACCTCCCGTTTTAGAACTCAAGCCACTTCCAAAACACTTGGAATATGCTTACCTACAAGAAGGTTCTACTCTCCCAGTTATCATTTCAGCCGAACTCTCTGTAAGTGAGAAGTCTAAACTTGTTTCCATGTTAAAAGCCCATAAAACGGCTCTAGCATGGAAAATTCATGACATCAAGGGTATAAGTCCCTCTTATTGTACGCATAAGATATTAATGGAAGATAACTATAAGCCATGTGTACAAAGACAAAGGCGACTCAACCCTAATATGCAAGAAGTTGTTAAAAAGGAGATTGTCAAACTCCTAGATGCAGGTCTCATTTATCCAATTTCGGATAGCCCTTGGGTAAGTCCGGTCCAATGCGTGCCCAAAAAGGGTGGCATGACCGTTGTCACAAATGAAGACGACCAATTAATTTCTACCAGGACTATCACGGGTTGGAGGGTATGTATTGATTACAGAAAATTAAATGATGCTACCCGAAAAGACCATTTTCCTCTTCCTTACATTGATCAAATGTTGGAAAGGTTGGCAGGAAAGAACTTTTATTGTTTTCTTGACGGTATCTCGGGATATTTCCAAATCCCTATAGCACCAGAGGACCAAGAGAAAATGACCTTTACATGCCCTTATGGTACTTTCTCCTATCGACGTATGGCCTTTGGCTTATGCAATGCTCCTGCTACCTTTCAAAGGTGCATGGTAGCTATTTTTCATGATATGATTGAAGACTTTATGGAAGTATTCATGGATGACTTTTCAGTCTTCGGTGATTCTTTTGACTCATGTCTTCATAATCTTGAGTGTATGTTGATTAGATGTGAAGAATCAAATCTTGTTCTAAACTGGGAAAAATGCCATTCTATGGTAAAAGAGGGCATTGTATTGGGTCATAAAATTTCTTGTGCAGGTCTGGAGGTGGATAGAGCTAAAGTGGAAGTCATAGCCAAATTACCACCACCGTCAAATGTAAAAGGCGTAAGAAGTTTTCTGGGGCACGCCGGTTTTTACCGGCGGTTCATTAAAGATTTTTCCAAAATTGCAACCCCCATGAACAAACTTCTTGAGAAAGACGCTCCATTTATCTTTACGGATGAGTGTCTTACCGCCTGTAACCTACTTAAAGCAAAGCTCACACAATCACCCATTCTCATATCACCGAATTGGTCAATACCATTCGAACTTATGTGTGACGCTAGTGACTTTGCTATTGGTGCCGTCTTGGGGCAAAGAATTGAAAAACATTTCAAGCCCATTTATTATGCTAGCAAGACATTGCAAGGAGCCCAACTTAATTACACTACCACCGAGAAGGAACTCCTGGCAATCGTCTTTTTGTTTGATAAATTCCGATCCTATTTGGTACTAGCAAAGACGGTTGTCTATACAGACCACTCGGCATTGAAGTACTTGCTTGCTAAGCAAGATGCTAAACCCCGGTTAATACGTTGGGTCTTGCTTTTGCAAGAATTCGACATCGATATTAAAGACAAAAAGGGGGCCGAAAACCTAGCTGCCGATCACCTTTCTCGACTTGAGAACCCGAATCTTGGGGTTCTCCATGAGACTGTTATCCAAGATAACTTTCCAGACGAAAATCTCATGAAGATTGAGAAAATTGATGATCCATGGTTTGTAGACATAGCCAACTATCTTGCGGGTGGATTCCTAGAAACTGGTATGTCATATCAGAAACGAAAAATTTTTTTCAGTGACATAAAATACTATTTTTGGGAAAACCCGTATCTCTTCAAACGGTGTCCCGATGGGATAATCCGTCGATGTGTCTCCGGGGAAGAATGCAATCAGATTCTTCTCCAATGTCATCTTGGTCCCACTGGTGGACATTTCGGACCCCAAGTCACGAGGAGAAAAGTCTATGAGGCCGGTTTTTATTGGCCTACCATCTTCAAGGATGCCCACCAAGTATGTAAATCATGCGATTCTTGCCAAAGGGCAGGAAAAATTAGTCAGAAAGACGAAATGCCTCAAAACATAATCCAAGTTTGTGAGGTTTTCGACATTTGGGGCATTGATTTCATGGGACCATTCCCAAAATCTAATTCCAACCAATACATAATCGTTGCAGTTGATTACGTGTCAAAATGGGCGAAGGCAAAGGCTCTCCCCACAAACGATGCAAGAGTTGTTATAATTTTTCTTAAAGAGCTTTTTGCCCGATTTGGTACCCCGAAATCATTAATTAGTGACCGTGGTACCCATTTTTGCAACACCCAATTGGAAAAGGTGTTGAAACGATATGGGGTAACCCATAAAATTTCTACATCTTATCACCCACAAACAAGTGGGCAAGTTGAAAACACGAATCGGGCATTGAAAAGGATCCTTGAGAAAACAGTTGGATCAAATCCTAAGGTGTGGTCAACAAAGCTAGACGATGCTTTGTGGGCGTTTAGAACCGCCTACAAAACTCCTATTGGAACCACACCTTACCGCCTAGTCTATGGGAAGGCATGTCATCTCCCTTTGGAGATAGATCACAAATCACATTGGGCTCTTAAGACATGTAATCTCGATCTTACGGAAGCGGGAAACCTTCGTCTAAACCAACTTAATGAGTTGGATGAGTTGTGACAAAATGCCTATGAAAACTCACTCATTTACAAGGAAAAGACCAAAGTTTGGCACGATAACCGTCTCAGGAATCCAAAAGATTTTAAAGAGGGTGATCGTGTCTTGTTATTTAACTCACGATTTAATCTTTTCCCTGAAAAACTCAAGTCCCGATGGATGGGACCATTTGTGGTTAATAAGGTTTTTCCATATGGAACGGTGGAGTTAAGAAACGCAAAAGGTGACACGTTTAAGGTAAACGGGCACGGGGTCAAACTATATGTTGATGGACCCATGAACATTGAAGATGAGGTCAACCACATCTTCGACCCCAAAGCTACCTAAGTTTGGGGGAAGATTCGAGTGAAGCGACTAAAATTTTAAACCTTCACGAATGGTAGAATTAGGATTGCGTGATTTTGAGTGATTCTGTGTGATTTTTACTTCTGTGATTACCTTAAAGTTACCAACTAAAGCTAAACTGATCAAAAGCGAAAAAACAGTGAAGAACACATGGTGCGTGCCGCGCACACCACTGAATTCATTATATCGGGAAAAATTTTGATCAGCAAGCTTCCTGAGTTAGTCTCTGGTACACTCCGCGCAAAACCAAAAAGAAAAACACCGTGCAAGCTTGTGCGCGCCGCGCACACTTCTATGTGCGCTCCGCACACCCCTCTTTTCAGCTACTTATTGGTTCAATTATTGTGGGGCCCACTTTTAATTCTCAACCACAAAAACCCCAACCCCGATTTCTGCCATTTTTCATCCCCAAATTATGCATCTATCTCTTCCAAACTCAAAAACCTACCAAACCCTAACCAATTTTCATCCAATCTTCACCAAATCTCTTCCATTTTCAAGCAAATTCAAGATGAGGAGAGTATGTTCATGTTCTTCTACTTTTTATTCTTTTTAATACATCGATTTTAATCTCTTAAATTCGAATTTGTTGAAGAATTTAAGTGGGTTTTCTCTAAATTCATGATTTTTGTGAACATTAACATGCTATAATTATTATGTACACCTTGTATGCCTTAAAATTGAGATTCCATTGTATTTTTATGATATTCTTATGAATCTAGGGTTTACATGCCAATAGAATTGCTAGCTTGATAATGTGTTAAGGATAGTTTGTAATTAGTAATTGTGGGTTGATTGAAGATGATTTTGGATGTTTTATGAGTCTTGTTATCTTGAATAAAAGTCTTAAAGTTGGAATGCTAACATGAATTGAATGAAAAATTGATAATGTAAGCATGAAAAACTTTAGTGTTCCACTTAAGTATGCTTGTTGTAATATGATTAATAGATTTTTGGGTAACAATAACATGATGAGTTAAATTGTGCTTAAGGATTATGTTCAAATTTGGTTTCTATAATGCTATACTAGTCATGATAATCTTTGCTCTTAAAATGATTTATTTGCTTGAAGGATTAACATAACTATTGCTATATGTATCTTTGAACATGTATTTTGATTTAACCTAACACTAACAAGGTATTATTTCTATATGCCTTTTTGTTTTGGTGATGTTTCTTATGTATAGACAAGGTCATCTAGTCAAGCGGCCCAACAAGGACAAGGTTCAAACCAAGGAAGACAACAAGCACCCGTACCGGATCAAAATGATCCTGCTGTTTGGTTAGCTTATGTCCGGGATCATGAGGACTACGCGGAAGAATATGAATGGGTGGTAAGGAAAAAGTGTGAGGCCACTTGGTATTTTGACCCGGAACCATTGGTTCAAGCAAGAGAGTACAATAGAGTCGCACGAATGTTAGAGGTGAAACACCAATTGTCATCCGGACAAGAAATCACAATTCGGGCATGGGAACGGGTTATGCGGATAAATGAAACCATTTACCCCGAGTTGTGTAAGGAATTCATCGCAACTCTGAACTTTCAATGCATTTTAAATCCGAGAGGGCAGGATTTTATGAGGTTTAGATTGGGAGGTTTGGCTCGATCAATGAGCCAAATCGATTTAGCTCGTGCTTTGGACATATATAACGAGCTAGATGACGATCAATTGGACGCATATCTCCTACAGACAGAGTATTACGATTCCAGCTACAATCCCAGAATTTTTTAGAGCGACATAAGTAATTACCAATTCGCTGCTAGTCGAAGCACATTCACGAAAATACATCATCAAGAGGCGAAGTTAATTCAAAGGTTGGTTTCTTGCACATTCAATGCAAGAAGGGAAGGAAACAACAAGGTAACGAGGCTAGACATTTTTCTGATGGACAAAATCTACAATAAAAGTCCAGTTGATATTCCAACCACAGTGGCAAAATATCTAAACGAAACAGGGACAAGAAATATAAACCCTATTGTAGGTGGTCACTATATCACTCGAATAGCGAGCTCGTTTGGAATTAACTTTGACCGGCTAGTAGCAAATCCGGACATGATGGAACCTTTGGAAAGTATATACTATATCAATGCCCAATTTTTGCAGCTCAACCAACACAATCGGCTCATTCCCTTTGTTCCTAGGATGGAACCACCTCAAAACCCACCCCGTTCCCACGATCATGAAGCAGGTGGTAGCGGTGTCGGACGAGAAAATGTGCAGGAGGAGGTTCACATGGAGGAACCTGAAAGTGAAGAAGAATTACCTCAGTTTCAAAGGAGAAGGCGTAGGCAGACGCAAAGGACACGGGAAGAAGAGTCGGAGGAAGTGATTTCCGGTTTTCATGATTTTTAGGTTGGTTATCAACACAGAGATGACCAATATGAAGAACAAAGGCGACAATTTAACGAATTTCAGGAAGAACAACGGGAACATAATAGGGCTTCAAGGTATGATCAAAGGTGGGGGAATTACAGGGGCGATTGGCTTCGCCATAATGTTAGTTTGTATATGCAACACCCACAGGATTATTATGCCACTTCCTACCAAAACCCGACCTATTATAACACACCGAACAGAGTTTTGAGTCCTCCCTTATACGATGAGCAAGCAGCTATGCAGGATGCACAGACGCGCTATGAGGACCAATACCCGCGCGGGAGACCTCGAAATGATGGTTCGGGAACCTACTCCGGATGGCCTTTTGGTAATTTCTCTAGTGATGATTAGAGGGCAAATGTACCTTATTTGATGATTGGTAACAATTTGGTGATTTTTCAGAAGCTTTGGTTTGTAATTATTTGAATATTTGTATTGTAGACTAATGTTTGTGGTGGTTGTGTTAAAAACACCATTTTTATCTATTTATATTTTTTGTGCTTGTTTATTTCTTATTGTTAAGGTTTAGTGATGCTGGCATTAAGTTCAGCAACGTACAAATATTTTGGAATTTGTGATAGAGATCAAGGAATGAACGATGTTCTTATGCTGGCATTAAGTTCAGCGCCATCGATCACCTAAGTTTCACGATCTCAGGCTTATTATCAAGGTTTTTCGAACTCTTTTCACACAAATGACCTCGTAAATTTAAGTAATAAGATTTAAGTAATGAGGGCCTTACTTAATCTCAAGTGTGGGGGGAGGTAATTCTCTCGGGTACATCTTGGCTTACTTCCACATTCTTAATGGAAATAATTATTAAAGCCTTAACGAAAAAGCCAAGTGTGGGGGATTTTACCAATCTTTTCGAATTATTATCACAAATTTTGCAAAATTAAAACGATTAAAATACGTTTGGCTTGAAAAAGGAATAAAAGTCACTAAACGAAAGGATGCATCTAGTTCATCCTTGAAGGAAGTAAAGTCTTCCGAATTTCGCCTTACTTGATATAGCAAACTTCCTAAACTATGTCATTTCATACTAATATCATTTCACGATATAAAGTACAGTGGGAAGGGAAAGTCTTGAACTTTCAAACCCGAAAATAAACTTGGTAGGGTAAATCCAAGTCGCTATCCAGTGCAAGACTGATTACGGTGTATAAGCTGGAGCAGGATCTGTCCCGCGCGATAGCTTAGTCTTCGCAGTTTTAACCCTTGATCTTAATTGTACAAAATTGACATAAAAGACCGATATTTATATCGCGTCAGGGGGCGCCCGGTTAAGAGTTCCATGATACTACAATCATGGGGGCGAATAGCTTGCTAATCGCCGACTGAGACTTCGGTTTTCAGTTACCCTCAACCGGAATTTGAGGTTAAAATCGGAAAACGTGTCTAGTTAAAAAAAAAACTAGCAATGACATTTTCAAAATCTTAAAACGTTTTCTCAAAGATCCAATTTTCCCTAAGGATCCAAAATTTTAAAGAACTTTCATCGAAGTTCACCTCTCCCAAGCAATCCAAATGTGTGCGTGTGTTTCATAAATTGTGTGTGTACCCTCACGAGTGTGTATTCCAATTGTGTAAACATGTGTTCATATAGCGTGAGTTGTGTCACAAAATAATGCGTGTGTTTTGTGTACTTCGTGTGAATCGTGTGAAAATTGTGTACCATATAGCGTGAGTCATTGTGTGTGTTTTGCGTGATTCGTGTAATTTGTGTATAATGTACTTCAAACAATGTTTTTGATTCATACATATTTATGTTTTGTATACGCATGATTAGAACAAGACTTGCTTGAGGACAAGCAAGAGTTAAGTGTGGGGGATTTTGATATTGCTCAAAATAGACATATCATTAGTCACAATATCAAGTCCTATCGTCGGATATTTCATACGAATTTGTAATATTTCCATTATTATTCCATTGTATTGTAACTAAGCATAGAATCAATGAATACTTGAAGAAATGTTGAAGATAATGAATGAAACAACTCAAAGATCAAACCAGAACAAGAAATGAAGAAACAGAAAAATGAATGCTACAGTGCGCGCCGCGCACTATCCGCGCACACCACCGCGCACTCAAGACTTTGATCAGAACATTTGATTAAAATGGAAACCAGAGAGCGCCCCGCGCAAGTTCAACAGAGCGCGCCGCGCACAACAGAGCGCGCCACGCACTTCGCCGCGCACAAATACCTGAAACGTTCTAATTGAAGTGCGATCGTGAACTGGAAAGTAAAAGTGTGGTAGGTGAGTAGTGCGCTCCGCGCACCCCTTATGTGTGCGCCGCGCACAGTGCTTTCCAGCTACTTTTCAGCCTTTTTAAACCTCTTTCCAGCTTCATTACAAGTGTGCCAGTTTTCTTTCTGTTCAGAGACGAAAACATATCATTCAAAACAGTTCTTGAGCTTATCAAAGTGCATCTAAACACTAAAATCATTAAAGATTCAAGGATCATTCAAGGGCTTCATCCAAGATTACTCTAAAAAGGTCAATCTTGTATTTACAATGAATTCTATCTTTGTTACTGTTATGTTTAAGTTTTCTAGCATAATTGTTGGCTAGTTCCTTTTATGTTCATCTAGATAAATAACCGAGATGTTGAATGTTTACTTTTGATTGATAGTTACCATGCACGATAGTTTGATGTTTGAATACAAGAACCATTTTTGTTAAGTTTAATCTTTTCGATTCAACTAGTTAGTATACTTGTTCAACTAAGAAACACCATCTTGCTGATTTAGTATATTGATTTACACCTAGTGACAAGTGTTTGCCCATCTTTTACCAAAAGGGGTAAGTTGCGTTCAAACGGTTAATCTATATAGGAATGTAAGAACGACTCTTGTAGATACTCTCAGATAGCTTAATTGATATGTGTAGTTGTCTAGGTGAACGATCAATTCCCTAGAATCTGTTATACACATTTTCACTACTCAATTTCATATAACTAATAGGTGTTAGTAATTTGCCTTATCTAGTGACGTTTATAGGGATCTTATTACCACACTTAACTGTTTACTTGGGTTGGGTGAATTGAACATTTAACCAGACCAAGGGAATGAACTAAGCTAAACCATTAGTTGACATAGGAGTGGATCATGATCAACACACCATTGACTTGATCATTCTTCAAGTCTTTAGACTAGTTGAATTAGTTGATTACAAATAGGAAGTCTTAGATGACAAGAACATCACTTGCGTCGTGTAATCCCGTTTGAGTGTTTATTCAAGACTACTCTTGGTAAACTGATCAATTAGTTCTCGTGCATAACCAATCAATCCGATCTTAATCCTAAATAAACATTCACATCGAGGGTAAAAAGTCTAGATGAGCATATTTCATCTCTTTGATATCAAAACTATCTTAATTGCTTTCCTTGCACTTATAAATTTAATAGACCAAAAATATTGTTTTTACTTTTACTCTTCTCTGATTTGGCTAATCGTTAAATAAGCCACAAAACATAAAACTTGTACCTTTAAGCTTCATTTACTTAGTTAATCATAATATAGTTTATAATTCTAGTTTGACTAATACAACTGTCCTTGGAACGATACACGGATTTTACCATTATCTATACTACTACACGATCGGGTACACTGCCCGTTAGTGTGTGTAATCTTTAAAACCGGTATTTTCCATACAACAATTCATATACCACTTTTCGCCCATCACATATGAACGGTCCATCTCTGCATAAAGTAACCAATTCGGTGTTTGAATAGGTTTGATTATTTGAACATTTACCTTCGTGTGACCATTTTCCGCATTTGTGACATCTTTCAAGGTGTCGTGCTCTTCTTTTCGCTACGGATTTTGATTTTCCTTTACCAAATTGTAACTTATTATCTTCGCATCTGGATTCTTTTATTACTCCGTCCAATTTACCTCTGATTAATGATACTATTTTACTTGGAAGTGTGTCATTATTACGTTTAGTGATCAAAGCGTGTAGCATTAGATCATGGTTCAGTTCACAGGAAGTCTTCATTTCTTAAAAACCTAAAAAAAAAAAAATTCAGAATGGGGGGAGAAGACTAGTTCTTTAGGGTCTGCTAGGGAAAGACCATTCGGGTTCCATTTTCAAGAACTACACGAAAACAGAAAATCTAACTCTAACATAAATACATATTATCCTTTAAAGACTTGATTCTCCCCACACTTAGTTAGCTGTGGTGTCGAAATTGTGATTAACTTCGTTGTCAATTTCCATCGGACTATCTATGTAATGTTTAGCTCTGTGACCATTAACCTTAAATTCAATCCCATTTGAATTTATTAATTCTACTGTTCCGTATGGGAAAACTCTTTTGACTATGAATGGTCCAGACCATCTTGATTTCAATTTTCCAGGAAATAGCTTGAATCGTGAATTGAAAAGAAGAACTCTGTCTCCTTCTTTAAATTCTTTTGAACTTCTGATTCTTTTATCATGCCATTTCTTCGTTCTTTCCTTATAGATTAACGAATTTTCGTATGCTTCATGTCTTAATTCTTCTAATTCGTTTAGTTGACTTAACCGTAGACGTCCAGCTTCATGTAAATCAAGATTACATGTCTTCAAAGCCCAAAATGCTTTGTGTTCAATTTCTACTGGAAGATGACATGTTTTTCCGTAAACGAGTCTAAAAGGTGTGGTTCCAATTAGAGTTTTGTAGGCTGTTCTAAAAGCCCAGAGTGCATCCTCCAATTTAATGGACCATTCCTTCGGATTTGATCCTACGGTTTTCTCTAGAATACATTTTAAAGCTCGGTTGGTATTTTCAACTTGTCCACTCGTCTGTGGATGATAAGCGGTGGAGATTTTATGAGTTACTCCATATCTTTTGAGAACTTTCTCAAGTTGATTATTACAAAAATGAGTTCCCCGATCACTTATTAAAGCTTTCGGTGTTCCAAACCTTGCAAAAAGACGTTTTAAAAAGTTGACTACAACTCGTGCATCGTTAGTTGGGAGAGCTTGTGCTTCTGCCCATTTAGATACATAATCAATGGCAACGAGAATGTAGAGATTATTATGAGACTTCGGAAATGAACCCATAAAGTCAATACCCAAATTTCAAATACTTCACATACTTGAATGACATTTTGTGGCATTTCATTACGTTGACTTATTTTTCTGGCCCTTTGACAAGCATCACAGGATTTGTAAAGAAGGTGTGCGTCTTTGAAAATTGTAGGCCAATAAAATCCAGCATCATAAACTTTTCTTGCTGTAAGTTGAGGCCCATAATGCCCTCCTGTTAGTCCTGTGTGACAATGGTTTAAGATTTTACTAGCTTCATCTCCGAATATACATCGGCGTATTATTCCATCGGGACAACTTTTAAACAAATGTGGATCTTCCCAGAAATAGTGTTTTATATCATTGAAGAATTTCTTTCGTTTTTGGTACGATAATCCTTTTTCAAGGAATCCACAAACTAAGTAGTTTGCATAATCTGCAAACCATGGAATTTCATTATAATCTATCTTCAATAGATATTCATCAGGAAAGTTGTCTTGTATGGTCGATTCATTTAGAACTTCTAATTCAGAATTTTCAAGACGAGAAAGATGATCAGCGGCGAGATTTTCTGCTCCTCTTTTATCTCGGATTTCAATATCGAATTCTTGTAAGAGTAAGATCCAACGGATTAATCTTGGTTTGGCATCTTGTTTCGAAAATAGGTATCTAAGAGCAGAATGGTCGGTATAGACCACCGTTTTTGCTAGAACGAGATATGAACGAAATTTGTCAAAAGCAAAGACAATAGCAAGGAGTTCTTTTTCAGTAGTTGTGTAGTTCGTTTGTGCTCCTTGTAACGTCTTACTAGCATAATATATAGGTTGAAATCGTTTTTCAATCCTTTGTCCTAAAACGGCTCCCATTGCAAAATCACTTGCATCGCACATTAGTTCAAACTGTAGATTCCAATTTGGAGTTATCATGATCGGCGCATTAGTGAGTTTCTCTTTGAGAATATTAAAAGATTTGATACATTCATCTGAAAAGATGAATGGAGCATCCTTTTCTAGGAGTTTATTCATAGGAGTGGCAATTTTAGAAAAATCTTTTATGAAACGTCGGTAAAAACCGGCATGCCCTAGAAAACTCCTAACTCCTCTAACATTGGTGGGATGTGGAAGTTTAGCAATTACATCTACTTTAGCTCTATCCACTTCAATTCCTTCCTTTGAAATTTTATGTCCAAGAACGATGCCTTCTTTAAACATGAAATGGCATTTCTCCCAATTAAGAACTAGATTTGATTGTTCGCATATAATAAGCATTCGTTCAAGATTAGCTAGACATGTTTCAAAAGCATCACCGAAGACTGAAAATTCATCCATGAAAACTTCCATGCATTCTTCTATCATGTCGTGAAAAATCGCCATCATGCACCTTTGAAAGGTTGCAGGGGCATTGCAAAGTCCAAATGGCATGCGTTTGTAAGCAAAAGTACCATAAGGGCACGTAAACATGGTTTTCTCTTGGTCCTCGGGTGCTATTGGAATTTGAAAATATCCAAATAATCCATCAAGAAAACAATAGTAACTATTTCCGGCTAATCTTTCCAACATTTGATCAATGAAAGGTAAGGGAAAGTGATCTTTTCTGGTGGCGTCATTTAATTTTCTATAATCAATACATACACGCCATCCTGTTACAGTCCTATTCGGAATAAGCTCATTTTTCTCATTTGTAATGACAGTCATGCCACCCTTCTTAGGCACGCATTGAACTGGGCTTACCCATGGACTATCAGAGATTGGATAAATTAAACCTGCATCTAGCAGTTTAATAATTTCTTTCTTAACAACATCTTGCATATTCGGATTTAGTCTTCGTTGGCGTTGCACATACGTTTTATGACCTTCTTCCATAAGGATTTTATGTGTGCAATACGAATGACTTATTCCTTTAATATCATGAATCTTCCATGCAATGGCTGGTTTATGAGCTTTTAATACAGAAATGAGTTGAGATTT